>NC_062529.1:19555203-19855203 GCF_022655615.1 Tachysurus fulvidraco
ATTAAAAGTGAGTTTCTGAACCGTACACGGATCCTACAGTACTTAACCATTCTTAGAAGGCCTTGCTCAGGGGCCCAGCAGTGACAGCTTGGTGGACATACTCACAACCTTTCCGATTGGTAGCCCAACACCTTAACCACTAGGCTACAACATTCCTTTTTCACATCCCCATATTTAATTTATTAATAAACAGAAATAGCTCCCAGCTCCCAGCTTCAAGTTCCAGGTTCAAGCTGAGGTTTCTCTCTCTGTTGAGTTTCTGTGTCCATGTGAGTTTTTCCTCTTTGGGTCCTCCTGAGGCTGTCCTGCCTCCTCCCAAATGCATGTTATTGTAAATGAGTCAGTGGGGGACAACGTGTGTTTGCATGGTGCACTGTGACGATGTATTCCTGGCTTCAATCCCAGTCTTCCCAGGATAAGACCCCGACCGTTATGAAGCGCTTTACTGAACATGAATAATCAGGAGGCATTTCCCTAAAACTGAACACCATGTTATCAGACAGCCAGAAAATAACAGTGGGGTTGATAAAATGTGGGAAACATCTGCTACGGTTAAATAATAAATAAATAAATAAATAAATTGCCTGGTGTCCGGAGTATTTCACACACACTTTCCTTCACTTCACCGCACTACACTTCAGTTCACTTCATTACACTTCGCTTAACTTCACAGGTTTAATGTGCATCGTGTCATAACTTTTGGACACTCGTTGGAACCGCCGTTATTTGTGAAAAGTAAATCGCTCAAATTACCTGGAAAAACTGCCACATCAGGACGGCACACTTACCATGAACCCCATCTTCTAATGCTACGTTCAGACATGCAGAGATTTTTGCGCTGCAAAGTTTCCAGTCGCCGTACTATAAAGTCTTCGGGAGGTGATCGTACAGCTGTTTCTGTCTCTCTGTCTCTCTTTCTCTCTGCCTCGAGTTCAGATTGACCGCTTCTTCTCCTCCGTTTCATAGAACATAATGCAGATCTACACACCAAGTCTCGCTCAAGAATGTTTTATTGTTTCATTCATATCATGAATGCTAGTTCCACCACACACTGAGAGCATTATTACCATGGCAACCAATTCGATTCAATTGATTTGTATAGCGCTTTTTTAACAATTCACCTTGTCTCAAAGCAGCTTTACAGAAGTATAGAAACAAAATAAAAAAAAAACATAAAAATAAATTTTAATATTAAGTTACTACATATCTCTACATCTATCCCACAAGGAAAAACTCACTGAGATGATATGAGGAAGAAACCTTGAGAGGAACCAGACTCAGAAAAGAACTCTCTCTCTCTCTCTCTCTCTCTCTCTCTCTCTCTCTCTCTCTCTCTCTCTCTCTTTCACCATCATCCTCATTTGAGTGACACTCAACAGGAATGTCATGTCCACAACAGTTTATAATAGTGCAACCGAGAGCTCCTGAGGAATTACGGGTTAGCGCAAACTCTTAGTTCACCACCGACCCGCACTAATTCCTTCCTGCCGAAGTCTTCAAATGATTGCTGATGAAGACCAGACAATACAGCTGACCGATGCAACAATGGTTCAAAGAGAACCAGTCTCCGTGTGGCTCCATCCACAAACTTCTTAGCATAAAGTCGCTCCATATTTGCGTAAACTTTGATGCGTCAATGGCCACGCCCACCCTTATTTGCCATTTACCTTAGTCGCTCATGTCACTGGACCTGACTTTGTTACTGCAGTTTATCGCCTGCCTCCTTGTAAAATCTTGTAAAATGTTTCAACTTGTGTGTGTGGAGTTTGCATGTTCTCCCCGTGCCTCGGGGGTTTCCTCCGGGTACTCCGGTTTCCTCCGCCGGTCCAAGGACATGCATGGTAGGTTGATTGGCATCTTTGGAAAATTGTCCGTAGTGTGTGACTGTGTGAGTGAATGAGAGTGTGTATGTGCCCTGCGATGGGTTGGCACTCCGTCCAGGGTGTATCCTGCCTTGATGCCCAATGACGCCTGAGATGCCCAATGACGCCTGAGGCACAGGCTCCCCGTGACCCGAGGTAGTTCGGATAAGCGGTAGAAAATGAATGAATGAATAATAAGCTGCACTCGCATTAGAAAACGAGAAATATTAGGAGGAGAAGTTATAGGATAACGATCGTCTTCTTTAGATGGGACTAGTAAATCTGTAAATCTGTAAATGCCCCTAGTGTCCTATTACTGAAAGAAAGAAAGAAAGAAAGAAAGAAAGAAAGAAAGAAAGAAAGAAAGAAAGAAAGAAAGAAAGAAAGAAAGAAAGACGAGTTCCATGTTGGAGTTAAGTGCCTCCTTCCAGTTCATGGCCATAATCCACAGTGTTAATAAATTAATCCACAATCCACACCCTAAAATTTGCCAGCCTGAAGTAGCAGGTTCTTTTCCCTGGACTCCACCTCACAATAAATAAACAATTTTCTTGCAGTTAGTCAAAACTCCTAACAACAGAGCATTCGTCTCAGCCTGCAAAGATTAAAGCCGAGCTCTGTGCTTCTCACAAACAGACATGTTTTGACGGCTCCGAGTTGTTCGGGTTGACTTTTTGTGGTCAATAAAGACGATCTTCGAGAGCTGCTTCAGACTGAATGTAAGCTTCGATCAATAGGGCATGGAAATCAAATAAGACTCACACACCTTGTCCATAATTCAATGTAACCTTTTCAGAAGGGCTGTGCATGTGACAGCAAAGTCAAATAAACAGCTTGCTACCTGTCGGGAAAATCTGCGAACATTACTCTGCACTCCTCATTATCCCTGAGTGTTTATCTGGAGCGAGCTCTCATCAAAGTTCCGCCTGCAAACTTTAGATTAATGCTCTGGGTAACTGGATTAAAGAACTATCAATGTAATTGTGTATTTGTTTATTAAGGAGTATCCAGTGTCACCATGGTTACTTTGTAATAGCCACCAGTTTAAAGCTCTTCCTAAGTATTCAGGAGTTCTCCTTTCTCAGTAACAGCTCCTGGGAATAAGCTGATGATGCAGTTTTAACCCTGTCTGATGGCTCTGTTTCCCAGAATGCACCACAGCCTACAAACATGGCTGCCCAGGATTACACTTCACATAGCATATGAACTCTCACTCAGTCATGATACTTCTGATTACACTCACTAGCTGCTTAACTAACACACACACACACACACACACACACACACACACACACACACACACACACACACACACACACACTGTGTAGTAATATGGTCAGCTTGTTTCCTGCATCTGATTATTGCCAAGCCTTATAATACTGTGATTGTTCTGTTGTTATATATATATATTTTTTTCTTTAAAGTTATCGCATTTGTCCACTTTGACCTATTGGTCCGTCACTTGACCCTCACCTTTTATTGTCACTAAATTTGCCTGACGTCTGTGAGAACCGCATCTGCATCCGCTTCAGCCTCCTCAGATGTGACAAAGGACGTTCTGATTATGTTTATCACTTGCTCCACAGATGTAATAATTAATGGATAAACTGTATGACATTGTTCATATATATATATATATATATATATATATATATATATATATATATATATATATATATATATATATATATATATATATATATATATGTAATACATAGAGGTGCCGTATAAGAGAAATACATTTTGATATTTGCTGTTAAAAGTGAGGAGTAAATCTACATCATGAACAGCATAACATTGTTATTATATACAGCAGTTTACACATGAAGAAATCTGAGCCCATATTCGTCAAGATTTGCAGTGTAAAGAGTTTCTCCTAGTGAGGGAATTCTTAGTAAATCCTTATAAATATGGGCTTAAAATAAAAGAGAGGATCCTACAGCAGTAAAAATAAAAGTTATTCACAAAGCATCTTAACCCTTAAAAGAGCCCATAAGGTCAAAAAGGCTTAATAGTATCTTTAGCAGAGGAGTAAATGGTCAAAAGGTGAAGAGGGAGAAGAAATGTATATATATATATATATATATCTGTTTATTTTCAATTTTAATTCATAAAAAATATAGAGAGAGATTTTCAGTGTAGTTTCAGACCACACTGATACAAGTGTTATTTTCTTCCAGTATTTTCTTCGTTGGTGTATTAATGTCAAAGTTAATCAAAGTTTGGGTTCTACGGTCAGTGTTGTGTTACATTTTTTTGAAGACCTGCAGGTCTTATTCAGATCCCCTTTGCAACGGTTCATGGATTTCTTCGACAGAGACAAGAGCTGACAGAAAAGAATCTACACGGTGATATCTGCAGCTGGAGTGAATTTTGCAAACAGCTTCATATCTCAACAAACACAAAGGATCACCAAAAAGGTCATGGAATGTGAAAAAGACTATTCCAGTCTGCATAAGGAACATGACCAACCGATTGTATTTCTCCTTGTGTGACATTTCGCTTGCACACGTGAACTTTCTTTGATATTAAGTCGAGTTCACAAGTAGTTGTCGATATTGATATGATTTTCTGGATTGTTTTATTTTTTTTAATCTTTCTTGCCTCACTCTATCCCTTCCTCCTTCTATACCTTTCTTCATTTTCATTTCTCCTTCTCTCTACTCCTTCCTTCCTCCCTCCTTACGTTTTCTCCCTTTCACCCTCCCTCCTTCTGTAACCTTCTTCCTTTTCCTTCCGCCTTCTCTCCACCCCTTCTTTCATCCATCCCTTCCTCCCACCTTCCTTCTGTACCTCTTTACCTTTTCCTTCATCCCTCCCTCTACCCCTTGATTCCTTTTTTTTCTGTCTTCTTCCTTCCTTCTATACCTTTCATTTTCAGTCCTTCCTCCTTCCATCATCTGTTTCATTCTTTTTTCCTGCATCCTCTCTACTCCTTCCTTCCTTTTCCTTTTTCCATTCCTCTACACCCCCCCCCCCACACACACACACACCTTATTTCCTTTCCCTACATCATACCCTTCCTTACTCCCTTAATGCCTCCCTTCCTTTTCCTTTGCTACATGGCTGGTAATCATCAGTCATTCATCTTCAGTAATCAGCTTTATCCTGATTATGTTTGCAGTGGATCCAAGCATTTATCCCAGGAATACAGGATGCTCTGTTTGGGAACCAACATGCACACAAACACATTTACATTATTTACATCTAGGGGCAATTTATAGCCACTAATCAATCTACCAACATGTTTTTAGGACTTGGTAGGAATTTGGAGAACCTGGAGGATCTCGTGTGATGCACTAAGAAAACTCCTAAAGTCTCCCAAAGTTTTTGCTAAGGTGTGGTTATACAGTAGTTTCAGAGTTCTGTCAAAACTTGAACCCAACAGAACTTCCATCCATCCATTTTTCTGTACCACTTATTCAACACAGCGTCGCAGGGAACCTGGAGCCTATACCAGGGTACTTAGGGCACAAAGCATGAAACACAGTGGCACAGGTTTGAGAGGCCAATCAGCCAAGTCCAAGTCATGTCCTTAAACTGTGGAAGGAAACCAGAGCACCTTGATGAAGAACCCCCAAAAAACTATGCTCAGTCCAGCTCATCTCTCTCTCTCTCTCTCTCTCTCTCTCTCTCTCTCTCTCTCTCTCTCCCCCACTCTCTCTGGTTGATAGACAGCCACAACTGAATTCACGATCATCACACACATTACCTGTTTTAGAATTTGTGAGCTGACTGCTGACTGTCCGGGATTACTGGAGCAACAAAATACATCTCTCTCTCTCTCTCTCTCTCTCTCTCTCTCTCTCTCTCTCTCTCTCTCTCTCTCTCTCTCTCTCTCTTTCACCATCATCACACACATTACCTGCCAGTGCAGCCCACCTCCTCTCTGCTCCCTGACCACACTCTTGATGCTACATTAGCTCACCGTTTTTTTTAACAGGAAAGTACTTTCCAAAACGTAGATATTTTTGCCAAAATGTATTGTTTGTCAAAAAAATTACTGAAAAGATTCACTGGAATATTGTCTTAGGCCTGACAGTTTGTAGAGCTGCGCAACACACCAATGTATTACTGCTCAGCTATTGTGTTAGCTACACACCTTTTTTCATGGATGTGAAAAGTGCACTTCAAAAACCAAACATTAGTCTGTCCAAAAAAAAAAAAAAAGTAAGTAAACTTTTTACTTAGAAACATGTCAATAGCTCCATAAGAACAAGATCTATCCTGAGAATCATCTCAGGAATTTACTAAATATTATCAATTTAACAACAAATACTTTTAATCCATGCACTGGCAAATTTTTGGGACGTTGGAGAAAACATGGAGAACCCACATGGACATGGGAGAACATGAAGAAAATCTGCATAGACGGGAAATATTCTCTAAAAACTCTAAAAAAAAAATATTTGGGCATTAATTTGGATGTTAATTAAATGTGAGGTGTTTATTTTGAATGAAAGGATCACAGCAGGGCTTTTTTATTTATTTAATTTTTTTTTTTTTTTTTTTAAATTTTACAAGATTTACATTTTACTGCTGGTTTATTATTACATCCTTAAAATGAATTCAGTCTTCAAAAGAATATCTCAAAACCCAAATAACTGACAGTAAAAACTTTATGAAAGAATTTAACGAGTCAAGGGTTTAAGGAAAATTCTGCTAATTATTCTGCTGTTCACTAAGAATTAAATTAGGAGGTGTAGTCATTTATAATGAGCCCTGTATTTATATACAGACAGATATATACACTGTACACAGCTAGATAGATAGATAGATAGATAGATAGATAGATAGATAGATAGATAGATAGATAGATAGATAGATAGATAGATAGATAGATAGATAGATAGATCATCAGAGTTGTAAGCACATGCTTTGTTTTCTGTTTTCTGTAATTATCGTAATGATGCGCTTACATTATCCCCTTATGGCCACTTAAACCTTAATGATTGACGCCTCTAAATCCTTTCATACTCTCATCCACAACCAGGCAAAGAGCTTTGTTTGCATAATTACCACTCATTTTTTACTGTTTCTTACAAAGATCCTAAACCTATATCACCATGATTCTGTTTTCCTTCCTTTGCCTCTATGCATTTGTGCCTCTTTAGAAGACTGATAATTAGATCAAGATCAATCTTCGTATCGCATTGTTCAAGAATTTCAAGACACACATTTAGAACTTTGAGTTATGAGGTGATCACTAGGAGATTTATAATAATCAAACAAAAGCAGGCGCCGAATTATAAAATGGTTGCAATCTACAAACTCTGTTTTTAACTTTAACACCATGCTTATCACATCCTTCCTCAGTCTTATAACCAGAGATGGCTAGTCATGGTGTTAGATGGAATGGTTCAGACATAATATCTATCAAAAGCTGGACAACAGAACTATTAAAGTGAGGAATACATTTTATCATGAGGTTTCGCCGATGTCTTGATAAAAATGATGCGTTGTTGACTATTCAACACAATAATGAGTACACACTTTAACTTAGGGGCTTTTTACACCTGGTCACTTTATGCGTTTTCTGTGATCGGATATCTACAGTATCCGATCGTACAAAGACCAGGTCTAAATGCATTCGAAACGTTTTCGAGACGGATATAAATCCGATCGTTCAAACCGCTTCGGGATGTGGTCTGGGACGCATTTCAGATGAAACAGGACAGGTGTAAACGAATGTGGTTGTTCAAGCCACATAAGTCAGCGCTGTACTCCCAAACGGAAGTTTGTCACTCGAAAGTGATCTTTCACCCAGGTGTCTCATTGGGTCTTAAAATGCAGCAAACAGTAAATGCTGTTTTTTTTTTGTAGCGTAACCGTCGTAACAAGTTTTTACGTCTTCTTTTTGATTGCATTCTGAAAAAAGCTCATAGGGCCTTTTTACACCTGGTTACTTCATGTGTTTTCTCTGATCTGATTTGTTAAAACTCTTCCATTTACTGTACATTAGGCCACAAATGCGTCTTGGGGAATCGGATATCAATCCGATCTTTCTGCTCCCGCCCAAAATGCAAATATATTTTACCTCATTTCCGGGGTTTTGATGACTTTGCATAAACAATAATAATAATTATTATTGTTGTTGTTGTTACTAAATTCTTATATTCTAAACTGCATTCAATAAAGCCAGCCATATTAAAGAACCCAGCCATATTAAACTGCATAGACATTGTGACAGCTGACAAATTGAACAACAGTTGCTCTGTTATGCAGTTCGAGGCATTTTGCTGGCATGGTTTGGGTCCATTTGTCCTCTTAGCGAGAAGGGTCACTGCAAATCAGTACAAAGTGGCTGATCATGAGGACTCGCTGTATGATGAATATGAAAACGTTGTCACAACCAACGGATCCCAACCTAATTGAACACTTATAGGAGATTCTGGAGGTACAGTAGATGATAGACAGCACCAACATCAAAACCCCAACAGAGGGAATATCTTTCGAAGAAACAGCGGGTCATCCGTGTATTACCGTTCCAGAAAGTTCTATGCCAAGAATTTGTTCTATAGCAGAAGTTGTTCTTGGCCAACACACTACTGTATGCTTTCCCCCCCCATCAATTTGCATATAGATTCTCAATTTAACATCATAGCATATTATCTGTTCATTCTTCTTAGAGCATATTGTTTGTTTATTTATCATCCAACAGTTAATACTGGTACACAAATTTGATTGGTCATCCAGCATCCCAAGAGTGCTTATATTTAAATATATTATTTATAACCACACTGGGACTGACATTTCACATCTCTGTCACTCCAGCTTCTGTGTTTGCCACATTAAATTCCAATTCCTAGATCCAATATCATTACTACAAACACTTTTTCAGGTACATAACCTTTGGCTTAAAATAAGCAAGCTTATCATGATAGACAAAGGAATGAAAACAAATGAAAACAAAGGAATGACACCATTTCTCAGAAAGCTAATTTTATTTCTACACGGTATAAAATGAGACTGCGCCTCTGAACATTTGACCATATTGTGTCCAAAGTTACTTGATCTGCAATTCTTCTTTATATAGCTGTTGTTTAAAAGTAATATGGCACTCTCGATCGTGTTGTTATACTGAATACTGACATGGGTGGGATAAGCTAGAGTGCTTGGCCTATGGGCACGTCTGCGGTAAAATATTGTCCCCAATATTAAATAAACTAAAAAAAACCTCATACACACTCAGCATGAGCTCATAGCCGTCTTAAATTGTTAGCTTCCTGTTCGGCTACATCATCTGACCTTTTATCGTTAAGTTAATCCTACAAATAATTCTGATTTTAGCCACCAAGCTTTATTTTTGGTTGAGATCAAGCATTACTGACCTGAATGAAATACTGCCAAGTGTTATCTTAACACAGGTGTTTTGTTTTTTTTATTATTATTTGCGGTTGGGCTTGTTTTTATCTGTTCTTATCACAAAAAATAAATTTAATTAAATTAATAATAATAATAATAATAATAATAATAATAATAATAATAATAATAATAATTGTTATAATAATAAAACTGATGCTACTACTACTACTACTAATAATAATAATAATAATTATTATTATTATTATTATTATTATTATTATTATTATTATTATTATTATTATTATTATTCCCCTCATAGTAAATAATAAAATACTGTAATGATGCACATGACTGTAATCAAGATATTAGGAATTAACCTGTTATTAGTTAGCCTAAGATATTGTAATTCCTAATATCTCAAATACTAGCATGATAATATCACTGACAATAAACCAGTCCAATGCTAATAGCTAGCTTGCATTTGAAAGATAGGCTAGAAACACAGATTTAGATACTGTTAGCTAATTCCCAATTTCCCAAATGTTAGCTACCTGTAGCTATAACCATTCAGCTAGTTTGTATTATCAGCCATCACTATCCTAGCCAACATAAGAGATTAGGAATAAAGATGGTCATCATTAGTCATTGCTAATCCCTAACGTTATAATGTTAGATTAGCTATTTCCATTTGAATAGTTATCACTATGCTAACTAACATTTTAGAGATTATTCCTGTCTTATTAGCTGGTTATTAGCATTAAATTTATTATAATATTTTACTAACATTTGGGAGCAGAGGAATAAATATGTTGTTATTTAGCTTTCGCTAACATTTAATGCTTTAAAGACACTCATTTAGCATCAGTAACTAAATCATTGAGTTGTCTGAGACATAATTTGTGAATGATTCTTTGGTACATTTTCTTTAATACACCGGAATTTAAAAGTGTGTATTTTTTCTACTTTAAATTAAGTAAAGAATTTGAATCCTGTATCCTTGAATCCAAGATCTAGTGCATACTTATGGTCTTAAATATATTATGCAAATGTATGTGACCCATTCTGTGAGGTTTCTGTTTAAAAAAAGTATTAGAAGTAGCTACAGTTTGTAAACTGCACTTGCTGCATGTGTGTTAACTGTTGTGTTTATTAGTATTCAGCTACATTCCTTATACTATTGTATTAAAACGTAATCCATCAATTTTACCCGTGGCATTTTTGTAGTTGTAATTCGTCACACACTTGAAGATAAGCTCAGTGGAATCACACCTGAATCATTTCATCTCTTCGGTCTTTGCATACAACAAATTCATAATTTGCCACAAGATGTTCAGTTGGATGCTTTATTTAAATCTCATTAATTAACGCAATTAATGACGGCCATTACTTCAAGAAAAAAAACAAGTGGCTCTTGTCTCTGTGGCATTCTGTTTATCAATTACAATCCACTCCACAGCACATTCTTCATAATTAAAAGAAAATACCTGTGGCAAAATATGCATGCTTTTGTTTTTATTTAATTTATTGTACTTTCGGATTCTTACACTATGGTGCAAAAAAATCAAGACGATGTTTGGGAAATATGGAAAGAAGAACCCTGACGCAGTCTGTGTTAACTGTGAAGGTAACAGATGTATTTGTGCGACTCTGCTACCTCTACTTCTCTTTTCCTCCGATTTTTTTATTAGATTCAGATTCAGAGTGACCTTAATGAAGAAAGCATCTGGTGGTTGAAGAACACAAAGCTCAGTGGATGTGAAGATAATTTCCTTGTGAGGTCCTTCGGCGTCTCGTAAACAGGGTGAGAGCGGTAAATATGTTTACACCTATACCGCACATCTGGACAGAAGTAGAAGAATTAATAAAAAGAGATTCTGCTATGTGTGATTACAGCAGATGGTATAAGAAATAAAAGTTGCGTTATTGAAATAGCTCATAGACATAGACGCAATATTGTAACGTCATATCCTACACGTGGAGTATATAAAATGATCGACGTTGAACCGCTCATAGAGTAAGTGCTTCAGGTGCTATTAAAAGACAAACAAAGACTATTTTTTCATGTTTACTTTGAAGTACAGTAAAATTCTTTTCTTTGTATATCCAAACTAACCCGAAAGTTATGGTCAGAGCGCTGAGGTCAGTATGTTGCGGAGCAGCTGGAGCAAAGAGGAAAAGTTATATATCTGTGAATTAAGTCACAAATAACATTTGGTGAAGCTCTCTCACTCATTCATTTTCTACCGCTTATCCGAACTACTCGTGTCACGGGGATCCTGTGCCTATCTCAGGCGTCATCGGGCATCAAGGCAGGATACACCCTGGACGGAGTGCCAACCCATCGCAGGGCACACATACACACACTCTCATTCACTCACACACTATGGACAATTTTCCAGAGAGTTACTATCGACCTACCATGCATGTCTTTGGACCGGGGGAGGAAACCGGAGTACCCGGAGGAAACCCGTCTATAGTTACTATTAATGTTGCAGAGCGTCTCCATAACAAGTTGGTTAGTTAGTTAGCGCTCTTTTAAAGTTAAGACAAAAATGCAGCTTGGTATGTTCTAGAGAAACAACAAAAGCGTCCACCATATTAGGAATTAATAACAATTACAGTCGTAACTTGCAAAAGTGCAAAAGGTTTTGTAGACTCCTTTAACACAAAAGTGTTAAATATACATCTCCATTCAGAAACCTTCGCCATACAGTTAGAGAAATTACAAAATTTCTTTATCTAAGTTGTTAATACAGTAACAAATGTACACATCAATATAAACCTGTGATTTGAAAAGAAATCGTGAAACACATTCGGACGGATCAACATCCGAAATTTGAATGCGATATGTTACAATCCTGTGATATAGTGTTCACATCACAGAGTGCAGCCAGGAGACCAATTTGAGGTTGGAGAGGTTCGAATCCTAAATAATATCCTGAGCTTAATAGTTGAATTGCATGTCAAAAATAGAGCACTCAGGTCTGTTTGATATTTTAAGGCCCCAAAGGCAAATGGAAGTCAACTATATTCATAATTCATTACAAATAGTAGTGACTTTTTTTTTTTTTACCTTTAAGCCTCTTTGCTAAAAGGTCATTGCAATCATTCACCAGACCTGGGGGGTATTTCATTATTTGGATCGTCATTTTGAAACTGTTATCTGAAATATCACTGTTATCTGAAGCACTCGAGTCATTCTCAAATGCAAATCTATTTTTATTATTAATTCATTGATAATGTACTTTTTACATATTAAATTACATGTTCTGTTTCTTTTTTCTTGAATTTTCAAAATAATTATTGCTTAATTTAAAGTGCCCAAGTATGAGAAAAATGAGTAAAACTGCAAAGAATATGAAATCTACAAAAAAGACTTGTTTCTTTTAATCAAATTTTATTTTAAAGTCTAAATTGCTTATTTAGCAAGCAATAAAAAAAAAAGATTACAGGAAAACCGGAGAAACGTTGTGTATGGTTCATTAAGCTGTCAGAGTATTTATTTATATCTATTAAACCTCAGTTGGAGGTTTGCAAAAAAATTCACATGAAAAGAAGCACCGCCGAGATAATTCTTAACATCGCTGTAACTTGGAGCCAAAGCTTAACAAATGTGACCAATTTTAGTTTTAACTTTGAGGGGAAACAGAAATAAAGTGCAAACTATTTACTGGCCTAATATCTTAATGTAAGAAGAATAACAGACTTTCAGCCCTGTCACTGAAATACCTAAAATATTGAAGAAGACACCTTCTAGGCATGTAGCCCTGCTCCAGTTCATTGACGAAGCTCTTCATGCAACGTCGGCGTGCAATGAAAGAAACGTGTTTTAAATGGATGAAATGGTTTGTAATAATTCCATTCTTTCTTCAATGCCAGTGTTTCTCCAGCCGTGAACAGCGCTTGGCTGGAGGCTAATTAACCCTGCACGCACCAGGGTGCTACGTGTCAGATCCCGTCTCCGACGACTCTTCACATAAGCACTTAAAATATACACAAGCTTCATGCAGCCATTATGAGCGGTACAGTAACAGTGCAGTGCAGTGACCGAGGTCAGTACAAAACAAAAGAGAAAGGATATGAAAAATAGGCACTATTTTATTTCTGTGCTTAGATTCTTTAAACAGTGATCAGATGTTGTTGAAAACTGAAGTCTGCAGTCTAATTAACTGTAGAAACTCATGAAACTGGAGAAAAGGTTGGAAGTGTGGCTAGGAATGAGGAATTTTGCAATTTGCATGCAGTCTTTTTGCAATGACTCCACTGTTTTTGGAATAATCAAAGAAAATGAAAGTAGAATATATATATATATATATCATCCATTAGTCTGTAGTAACTGATTCATCCTCGATTCATCCATCCTGCCCCAGATGGGAAAGTATTCGATATTCCATACAGCACACACACACACACACACACACACACACACACACACACACACACACACACACACACACACACACACACACACACGCATCTAATTTAACTCTTTTTCCAGAGGCTTAATGCATTTCAACGATGACATCTGTGACTAAATGTAGAAATTCACAGTTCTTTTCTACAATAAGGCTGATGGATTACATACAGGCAGAAGTGTGCATGATTCATAAAACTAGAACAAACTAGATTTTCATCTTTTAAACAATGTAAGGAAGTTAACATTTAGAAAAAGCTGATTACTGGTGATAAATGTTATATTATATTGTAGCGCTCATACAGTATATAGTGTTTTAGAATCCAAAGAGCTTGAGCTGTTCTGGACACTTTATCTTAGTACCAAAGTACTTATACCAAACCCCAACCTTTTCTCATCACTCTACCTTGGGGAAGTCGTGGGCTAATGGTTAAAGAGTTTGACTCCTAACCCTAAGGTTGTGGGTTCGAGTCTCGGGCTGGCAATACCACGACTGAGGTGCCCTTGAGCAAGGCACCGAACCCTCCCCAAACTGCTAACCGGGCGACGCTGCATAAATGGCTGCCCACTGCTCCGGGTGTGTGTGTCACAGTGTGTGTGTGTGTGTGTGTGTGTGTTCTTTGGATGAGTTAAATACAGAGAACAAATTCTGAGTATGGGTCACCATACTTAGCTGCATGTCACGTCACTTGATCAGAAACAGCTAAACATCATGATAGTCATGAGACCTTACACAGCCAACAGTGTCCTGATTAATATATCAGACTTACAGCATTAACACAATTCTTTGTTTGTACTGATTCTAAATGTTTGACAAGTCGAAGACCAGCGACCTGGAAAAAGGTTTAAAGTAGCCAATTCACCTAAAAGTATGTTTTTTCTTTTTCTTTCTTTCTTTATTTGTTTTGTTTGTTTAGTTTAGTTTTTTTTTTTTAGAGCTAAAAAAAAAACTTAGAGGAAACCAACACAGAAAAGGAAAAGACCAAGTGTAACACAACATAAACAATTTAGGTTCAGGATCGAATCTGAGGCTGTGAGACGTTTCCTTTTAGTGTTTTCAGTTTCCTTTGATTTTATTTCTTAATTTTTTTTTATATCTAATATATTAAAACATAATCTTATTTTTTCAGTGCTTTACCCCAAACCAGAAGCATTTTCAGAAGGCACACATGTTTCTCTCAGTTCAAAGCAGTTACTGGGGACAGAAAAAATCAAAGATATGCTCAAAATCAACTGTGATTTACAAGAAGATTTATCCTCGTTTTTCTTTCCGCAACGAGAGACAAGAACTTCAGCATTTCTAGTCAAGCCGACAAAGTCGTCAGGAATCGGAGTTATCTGCGTTCGTACCATAAATGACTGTCTAGCTCAGGTGAATTTCCTTAAATGTGGATTGAAAATGTAAGTAGTGCGTTTTATTTCAGTTAAACTAGCAGATAACTCATTTTCTGCAGAGTCCACATTACAGATAAGCAGCAATCATGGAGACACCTCATTATGAAGACCTTACCGAAGAAGCTGAGCCAAGCAAAGAATTTGAAAATCATTTCGGTAATAGCCTATTTGTTTTGCACATCGCAATATTATACGGCGGCCAGGTTTGAGCTCATTCCAAGAGTGTCACAGCGTTCTGTCCCTGTTCGCTGTAGATCCGTTTAATTAACTGTTTATTAAGCCATCCATGATTTGAATCAGGTGTGTTATATTACCCTGTGACTAGGTTTGGACAGCGTTGGTGTGTAAAGCTTTGTTCCTGAACCTGATTTACGAACTAATAATCACACTTTTTTCTTTGTCAAGTAATCAACTTGAATTGCTTTTTATTATGTGATTATAATAAAGGAGTCATTTGCACTATTTCATGTATGTAGTGTGTTTCTACCTATGGTCTAAATGTTCTAATTAAATTGAAAACATGAATCTAACCTGAATTTAAACTAAGACATTTTAACGGTCATCTACAGACATGTACAAAGTGACGATTACTAATATAATAATCCTGCAAAATGCTGAATGTGGGTGTGTTTTGGATTTGAATTCCATTCCCGTATGTGCTGAATTTGGGTGTGTTTTGGATCTTTATTCCAACTCCATTCTTTATTTATGTTCTCCTGCTGACAAGCCATCAATTTTCTGTACCTACACAGGATTGTAGAGTACCACAGGCACATTTGCGCACACACGCACACACACACACACACACACACACACACACACACACACACAAACAAAGATATTTAGAGATGCCAATCAGCCAACAACACATGACTTTGGACTGGAGGAGGAAACCCCTAAAGATCACAGACAGGAATCAAACCCTAAATCCTGGAAGCATGAGTCAAACATGTTATCCACAGTGCTCCACTGTTCAAGCTGACCATTTAAGCTAATATAAAATCAATACAATTTCATTAAATCACCCTTAAACAACACTGTATCCTGTTTGTTCATAGACACAATACATAAGTAACATATACTTCATTACTTGATATACAGGATGGATACGATTTGAATAAAAGATTCCATTAACTGGGGGGCACAGTGGCTTAGTGGTTAGCACGTTTGCCTCACACCTCCAGGGTTGGGGGTTCGATTCCCGCCTCCGCCTTGTGTGTGCGGAGTTTGCATGTTCTCCCCGTGCCTCGGGGGTTTCCTCCGGGTACTCCGGTTTCCTCCCCCGGTCCAAAGACATGCATGGTAGGTTGATTGGCATCTCTGGAAAATTGTGTGTACTGTGTGAGTGTGTGAGTAAATAAGACAGATGTTCCGTACACAGATTATTTAGTTCATTATATAATCAAATATCAATTAATAAAAGAGTTAATGACTATGTTAGTGTTTGCTTAAGGTAGATTAATGCTGACAATCATGGTTTGCTTATCTAATGCGGTAAATAATATTCCTGATTCCTCTCACCTTACTCTGATTACATCACTCTGACCACATTGCCAAAAAATCACAACAACGTAGGATTCGGTGTATAAATTTATCATCTGGTGATAGTTGATAAAGCAGGACAGAGAAGCAGATTTGTGATGCAGCGCTCTAAATGAAAAAGCTGGATCTGCAGATGAATGAAAAGGTACATTCCTGTTTCTATGAATTATAAAGGAGTTGAAAAGAGAGCTCAGCAAAATAAAGGAGAAAAAAAAAGGAAGGAAGGGAGTGCGGCAAAATCTAATTCAAATCCTTGACCTACTCCAAGCAGAAAGATCTGAAATAAATAAAAGAAAATTGCGTATTTCACTTACTGAGTTTTTCCTGATGAAATACATTCTGGACTGGATAAGAACGTATAAAAATGTAATGTTTTTGGTGAGAATTTCAACTTTAGAATGTATATGTACAGATAGATAGATAGATAGATAGATAGATAGATAGATAGATAGATAGATAGATAGATAGATAGATAGATAGATAGATAGATAGATAGATAGATAGATAGATAGATTTTCTGTTTTCCATAATTATCATAATAATGCACTTACATTATACCTTTATGGCCATAATGTAACACTCAAACAGGTTTTAGGAAACTTTGCTAACCACAAAGTCACTGTGTCTCTGATATGTTTTGTAATAAACATTAAAAAAATGTGCTATAATCGAATATGCGATCATTTATATAGATTTATTTCAGTCATGGATGAAATAAACATCAGTAATTACACTGCTTTAATTCTATAAAACCAGTAAACCGTGCACTAACATCTTATTTTTAATCATTTTGTTTAACTTTATGCTTTGTCAGCATTGCTTATGATGTATTAATGCTGAAGTTCAGACTTTAAGGAATGCATACACCAACACTAACGTCACTCTATTTACTTTAAGAACACTAACACGTTTCCTCGATTGCCGTTTTGCACACCACACTTCAATACCTCATCTGGCATACTTTCACAAGAACTCTCTTTTATTCAGAATCATCTATGTTTGCACAATGTATTGCGTAATATACAGAATGTATACTGTATACACTTGTCTGCGCTGTTTTGTGTTTCTGTCCTGTAGTATTTTTGTATTGTCAGGCTGCTCTGTCTTTTGTCTTGTACCGTTCACACTAGTTAGCTCTGTGTTGTTTTATGTAGCACCAGAGTTCTGGAGAAACTTCTTGAATTGACTCGATTTGTCCACATCATTATAGCATACAGGGAGTGATGGAGGATTTTCTGTTTGACAATTGTAAAAGTGTTTTGTCATGTTTAATACACAATGAGAATTTTTTTTTTTACTAAAAGTGGAAAAATACCTTTTTTTTTTTTTTTTTTTTTTTTTTTTTTGGCCCAAACCTGTGTCATGACATTGTGAGTGAATAAACATGACCTGTGGTACGAAGCAAGGACCTACAGACTTTCAGCAATACTGTGGCACAACCACATGAGGATCCTGGGGCATCTAGAGATGTACCAGCTCCAGTTGGATACTGCTTCATGAGGATTTTGGCATTCAAATGGGAAATGCTAAATACATGTTGTCTTTGAGAACCACAACCTCCTAATCAATACATAATCGTCGGACTGTATCTGACTGTAGAAAAGACATTATTTATAATAACACTCTCCGGAGTTTCTAACAATTTGTAAGCACACCCCACAGTGTCACCCTAAATAAGGATCGGTTCCTCTCAAGGTTTTTCCTTTTCCAAGTCAGTTTTTCCTTACTACAGCCGCCTCAGTCACATTATTATTATATTATAATAAAATTTCCATAATATTAAACTATTTGTATTATGTTTCTTATGTTCTGTAAACCTTTGAGACAATGTCCATTGTTAAAGATGCTATACAAATAAAATTGAATTTAATTGAATTGAAGAACAACAATTCAGCAATTGTGACACGTTACATCCAGCTTTTAGACTGCATGAGGGCGTTAAATTGTTTGTTTGCACAAATAGATCCAAGACCATTTCAACTTATTAAAATAAAGATGATATGTTGGTTTACTGGATACTGATATAAAATTTGCAATTACACTGTTCTAAAATCAACAGTGGGCCATGTTTATGTAGTAAACAGAACATAAAGTCTAATGATCCTGTAATAAATAAAGTATGGGATTATACTGGCTGTGTGTGTGTGTGTTTGTGTGTGTTATAATGTTGTGTTGCTTAAAGAAATATAAAATATAATACAGTTATTGTAGCTATAAGCTCTGTGTAGCCCATGCTGCTTTTTCTTCATGCCTGACAGAAAGGCAAAGTCAAGTGGACAAGTTTAATGATCCGAGTTTATGACCTTTTAGCACTGAGAGCCTTGTTCTATTCAACAGGTAATTTATGTCACACGGTGGAGCAGCGATGGGTCTTTCACACTATAATATTCTATAAAGGCTGACTTGGGGCGTATAGTATTCTGCAAATGATCATTAGCCCTGCGATGTTTGGGATTTGAAATAGTACTGATGCAGACGGGGTGAATGGTATCATTAGGAAATTCGAACAGGAGTTGCTTAATTAGGGTGTTTATATACAGTATGGTTGACAAAGGTTGTGAACATTGTAAACATAGTGACACAAATTCCAGCGTTTCACCTTCTAGGCATGGTGTGAAAATAAATAGACCATTGTTCCCTGTTTTTACAGGACCTCTCTAATACAGTATTTATTTTTAATGTATTCTTTATTTGAAAAAAGTGTAGTTATGCATAAATATATTGAGACTATAGGAGATCCACATCATAGCCATGAAGTAATTAATACAGACTTAATTCACTGTACAGTAGCAACAGGAACCTGAGAAAGGAAATATGGATGTCAAGTGTACAACCTCAGCAAATTCTTTATTAAGTGCTTTATTAATACATTGTCATCAAAATCATTCGAGGATGTCAGAGCACAGGTTGGTAACAAATGAAACAAATGAAATCCGTAACCATACATGAAAAGGCAGGCACAGCTGGGAAAAGCATAAATCAGAGATAAGAACGGAAGATAAAATGAGATAAGTCTCAGAAAAGAACATCAACTAAAAATCTTCAAACCAAAGTATTATGAGGACAATTCAATCCAAACTGACATGATACAAGTGAACACATTAGAAAACAGCTTCCGAATCACATCGCATTGCCTCAATTTATTCACTTGCTCGACTGTTTGTTAACTGTATAATTATTAACTGCTTTTAAGTTGTTGATTTTATTTTCAAGCTTTTCTGTAATGACTTTGAAGGAGCAAATCCATGACAACATGCCTGAGAAAAATAAATTAATGCATTGAGTCTTTTACCGGATCCTACACAGAGGTGAAGCAATAATGAAGGAAATTAAGCCAATAAAAGGCACTTTAAATCATCAGGAGAAGCAGAATATGTTTTTCTGCCAGTCGTTTTTCCCCAGAGCATTGTCAAATGTGCCGTACTGATTGAGCTGGTTGGCTGCCCATGGGATATGGAAGTCATTACTCTAATAAAAGACAAGCTAAATTACACTTTCAGTAGAATTTAGATAGAAAGGATTTGACAAAGGAATTAGTTACAATGAGGAACTACAATCAGTTTTATGGTGACCACCACAGGGCTTGAGAACTCATTACATGGCCAGTTGTTTCCTCAGTTTTCAGGAGCATAAATTTGCAAACCATATGGAAATTGCTGGTGATGGATGAGGGAGCCCTTTAAGCCAAATGTGGTATATAAACTCCTCAAAACAAACTTCAGAGACAGATGATTAAATGATTGAATGGAAGAAGGAATCTTCATCATGTATGGCTGTCCTGGTGTTATAACTACCAGTGGGCCACAGGTGCATTATCCATTCAGGTATAGCCAGAAACTGGAGGCAGATGCGTCAGAATCCTTGCTTTTGCTGGACAAAATATTGATATTGCCTAGCTGGGAGCAGAGAGACATCCAAAACAAGAATTGGGTGTATTAATAGCCTGCATGCTCAGCTTTCTATTGCCACAGCTGCAGCCTCAGTGTGCTAATCAAGTAGTATATCAGGTCTGGACAGATCAGTAGCCTGGGTATCTGGGACAATTTGATTTTATGCCTTGAATATTATTATTTTTTTTATAAGTAGTTGCAAAAGGTGGGAAGTAACAGACTACATGCACTCTATTACAATAGTTGAGTACATGGTCCACTGCAATGTTGCTTTTTGAGTACCATTAAGCCATAGTTTATATGGGTTATTTTTGCTTCATTTATTTTTGTTTTAAATAACTGCATTTTAGACTGTAAGGCAATTGAAAGACGGCATGTAAAATGTAAATTGTTAAAAAAAATGCAGCCAAATTAACTGCTTTAAAGGAAACAGCATGATAGATGTGTATTGATATCGGTGAGCAAACACCTGTAACGATATTAGCATCTCACAGTTCATTGAACTGTATGCCAGTGAAACATGTACAGGTAAGTCTATTAGCTAGCAGGTTGAGCTGGCATTAGCTAGCTGAGTGAAATGTAATTAGCTAGCTGAGTAAGCTTCAATTAGTTCATTAGCTAGCTGAGCAAGGTGTCATTAGTTATCAGAGTGAATTGCCATGAGCTCACTGAGTGAACTGCCATGAGCTAGCTGAGGGAGTTCCAGTTAGCTAGCTGAGTGAGCTGCCATTAGCTAGTTGAGTGAGCTCTGATTAGTGAGCTACTCGAATCTCTCAAATCTATTTGGCTAGTCAGCTAGCATTATCTTTATTTATATATTGTTAATATACAGATATAATTACATATATACTGATAATCAAGTTGATATTCACTACAGCATAAATATTTTAGTTACACACAAATTTAAGTAAATTATCGATACAGTAGCAGAACTTTTAATGCTACTCCTTACTCTTTACTACTGCAAAACAAAATTGCCTCAGTTAAAAAAAATATGTTTAACAAAAATAAACATTAGACAGATGTGCTCTTCTTTCACACATAATGTTAGGTCACCACAGCTTACAGGCAAAACACTGGTCATTTAATTTTTCTCAAGGATACAAGCATAAAGCTAAATACATTTATAGATGAAGATGATAATAATATGAAAAATCTGATTCCTTAGTCTGTATTACTGAGCTATTAATTAACTAGCAAGTTTTTCATACACTATATGTTGTATTAACTGCAAATCTTTTAGCCTAGACAACCAATACAGACTAAAAAGCAAGCAAAACAATTTAGCACTTGATCTTCCTCTGCTTGTTCCGCTTGTTTATCTTGTAACTTTTATAAAAAAATAATATAATATAATTCATATAATTTTTAGGCATGGAAGTCCATCATATTCCAGGTGAAAAGTTATAGGCACAAAATAGATAAAATAAATTCCATAAATAAATTTAAAATAAATTCTAAAAAACATTATTATTATTATTATTATTATTATTATTATTATTATTATTATTATTATTATTATTGCTATTATTATTATTGCTATTATTATTATTATTATTATTATTATTATATACAGTATATAAATAAATTAGATTTAAACAGTGTCTGAACCCAGCCCATCTGTCACCAACAACCACGCTATGTGCAAAGTAATTGAGATCCGACCTTAAATGAACGCTTTGACCTGTATCTACAGGATGTTAAGCATTGTGCTGCTGCCGCATGATTGGTTAATTAGCTAGCTGCAGGAATGAGCAGATGTACTGGTCTTCCTAATAAAGAGTACATGCATCTCTAAATTTACCAGGAAAGTGAAAATGTGCTTTTAATGAGACTTCAGTGAGGGGGGAAAAAAAGAAAGACTAGAAAGGGATCTATTGATTCAGACCTGTTCTCACAGTTCTCACAGGTCTCTCATCCCAATTACCTTCCATTAAACTGTTAAAAGTTGTTTGGACAAATCACAATAGGCTCTATGTCCCGATCAAGCAGTTAGTGCCCTTTCTCACTGTCTCAGTTCACCGACTATAGTTCTCATTCTCTTGAGCGCTTCCTCTCTCTTTTCATCTGTCATTCTTAATGCTAATCATTAGTCTTGTTCACGTACAGATGGCCTTTAGGAGTCCTGACCCTGCTCATCTCCCTCTAGAGACAGTGACCCACTATGGCATGTGTCTACAGAACAAATCATTGCCATTTATTTAAATAAGCCTGGTCAGTGAGAAGCTTGGATGTGGATCGATGTGCAAATCCTGCCCCCGTCCCTCAGAGCCTCTTGTGCAGGTTGTCCACTCACTATTCTCAGGCATCTGTCATCAGCCATGGCAGCTCTGTTCAATTCACAGAGCATTGTTAATCAAAGCTTATCATCACATCAAACACGTTGACAGTGATTTTATCAGAGGTCAGCGGATCATATACAGAGGAATGTCTAGCTCAAATCAATATCACAAACCAAAAGCAATGAGAATGACATGATATACAGAACAAGGTGACGGTAGAAATGAATTATTGATTTAGAAATAATTGGCTTAAATTCAATTAAAAACAGCCATGAAATTATTATAAAAATGAAGTGCTTATATTTTGAAATATTATTGTATTGTATGCATATTAATTATGCATCTCTAGTGCTAAAATATATACCAGTACATTTGTTAAAATTTTATAACCCTTATTTTGTATTCAACTGTTTATAGTGAAACACTTTTAATCCTTTTTAAATTAATCTACTATCCTTTGTTGCATAACGGGTATAAAAATGATTTATTTAATTTTAATGCCTAATGTAATTTAATTTCATTCTGATTGCTCTTTAAACTGTAAATAATTAATACTTGGAGTAGATTTAGTACTCCTAGTAGAGTAATTAAGACACTTAGTACACTTACACTGTGTACTTTATTGTCAGGGGAGGCTTTCAATCATCCAGGTCATTTTGAATGTCCTGTAGTTTAAATACCATGTAATCACCTGAAACACCTCACTCTAACTGGGAGGAATAACAGATGTTCAAATGACATATTATGGATTTGTAAAATAAAACCTTATAACATTTTCAAACATCAGAATACAGATTGTGGACTTTAAGTACTTTAAGTATGTGGTCATGGAATGTTCTTTCTAATAGATACTGTATGTAAAGTATTAAGTATGTGGACACTTGGGCATCACAACAACATATGGTTCTTCTCCAAATTGTTGTGACAAATTTGGTAAGGCACAATATAGGTATAGGATGCCTTTAATCGCAATAGCTGTACAATTTCTCTTCACTGAAATGAACAGATCCACATTTTCCCAGCATGATGATGCTTCTGAGCACATAGCAAGATCCATGAAGACACTGTCTGGAGGTTTGGAAGAACTCTGGACAGACCAAGACCATTGAATATGCTTGGTGTGAACTATAACTGCAGCCCTGGCCTCCTATTACTGATATTGAATTTATACCACACTCTATTTTTAATATCCTGTGAACAAATTTTGGATCATCATATTTTCTGTGCCTAAAATTGTTTTACATTGTCACCTTAGTAACTTTTTCTACAATCGCTGTAAAAATTCTTTTTAAACAAATTCCCCTTTTAATTGCTATTTGAATCACTATAATGTGACATCGAAGTTGCGAAGCAAATCCTAAATGCATCAGTTACTTAGCCAAATTATCTAACCTCTTTTTTTTTTACCTTGACTGAGTAGACTAAAAGGTTGCAGCTAAAGAAATGTAATATCTTTGCTAGTTAAGTATGTTAATACAGATGAATTTAAATGCTTGTGAGTTTTAGAAAAGTCAGCAAGTCTGACACGGTCATGAATTCCCCATCTTAGCTAATGGCACAGGCCAAATACAGTGATTGCTGCTTGTGCTTGTTCTTTGTCACACATTAGTCCTTAATTAGTGTTTCTATTTAGACCCTTTAGCTTTTGTGTTTTGTTGCTAACTCTTTTCCTACATTGTTGTGAAGTTCCAAGCCTTCATTTTCTGTTCCTTATATAATCCAGCTGTTGTCTTCTGCATAATTTTACTTTGATTATCCCATTTGAGTAAAGAAGGTTATCCTATTTTATTGTTGCTTACTGTTCTGTAAGCTCCACTATACACTATGACTATGATTATTGTTTTCATCCTAATAAAACCTGCCAGGGACCTGTATGTGCATCCTGCCTCTTAATTTCACACCTTACAAATGGTTATTATTTCAGCTATGAGATTCGGTGTTCTCTGTTCACATCATACATAAAATATATCTGAGCCTGTTTGGCATCATTATTCCCTCTGGATGTGTTTAACCACAAGAACCTTGTTAATTATAGCAGGAAAGTAAGCTAGCACTACAGCTTTGTGGTAGACTTTATATTGCTTAGTTTCACCAGTGTTTCCATGTATACTGTATAACCATCACACCCAGGTCTTCCCCAAAGTTCTGCCACAAAATTGGAGGGACACAATCTTATAGGAGGACTTTGTATGTTGGAGCATTACAGTTTCTCTTCACTGGAACTGAGAGGACAAAACCTGTTCCAGGATGAAGATGTTGGAATGTGTACAATATACGTAAAGTCCTTAAAGACATGATTTGTCAAGTTTGGAGTGGAAGAACTCAAGTAGGCTCAACAGAGCCCTGACCTCAACCTTACTTAACACCATTGGGATGAACTGGAACGCCAACATCAGTGCCTGTCCTCACTAATGCTCTTGTGGTTGAAATATTGAAATATTAAATATTCTCCAAAATTTTACAATGGTTTTAGGAATAAGAGTATGATAACAACAAACAAAAAAAAAAAAACAAATAAAGAAAGCATTACATCTGTTTGTCCTGGCCATTAAAGTGTGGCAACCAAGTTTATATTGTATGCTTAAAAATAATGACACCCTCACACAAAAATCACCTCTTAAACCTTCTTAAGTCTCTTTACAGGATTCTCAAATACTTATTTTTGACTGACCTTTTGGTTCTCAGAGAAATCAGTATCAACTGGGGCTCCTACACATGTGTAACTGCAGTTAACTGGCTCCTTAGCAACTAACTGTTGCTTAGTGCTTTCCTTATAAAGCAGATTCACAACTCATTGGATTTGCTGGTCCTTGTCCACACTAAGAGCTTATATTAGCCAGACTGCATTGTCCAGTCCAGCAAAACAGGCTGGTAAATGGCCGAGCCCATTCTCACAGAAAATAGGTGTGGACATGAAGAGGGAGAGTGGAGTAAATGCAGGGCACCATGTCTTTCTCAAGTGATAGCTATAAAGTCAATACAATCAATCTCTAATGGCCTCTTCCCCTATGATGGTCCCTGTTTAATCAGAGTAAGAGCAGGAGGTAGCCTCCATGACTGGCCACGGTCATTAATTGTGCCTTTCCCTTTGGTGTGTTTGTTTTTTTATGGCCTCTCCAGTGCGAAGCTGGCATTCGTCAGGCATCTGATTGAGCTCTGCTCAATACTAAAGCAGTAAAGCGGGACGAGACGGATGACTTGGGGGCTACTGCATAACCACTCAGTGCAAGCAAAACATAGCAACAGAGTGTATCTCCCACATGGCATCTTCCTCCCAAACTTGTACACGCGATTCATTCGATTTCCTGTTGATATTGCATGCTAGGAATCTTAATAATTCTTTCAGAACAAGTGAGTTGCTGCCTCAATCTGGGTAGCACCTAAGAGACACCGTCACTTTTCATATAAGAACACAGTTGGACTCAGTGATATACTCTCAGTCAAATGTTTGGAGGAAACCTGTTGAACGGCGGCTCGGATCAGGCTTTGATTTTACCTCAGCAGCCAGCGGCACAGCTAGCATGTGGTGAGAAGTGCATATGGGCTGATCAAAGGGGCTGTCAGGTCTCCAGTTGTCAGGAAAACAGCCCCTATTCCCCACACTCATTATCCATCGCTCACTTCTCCATGTCCAGCCAATAAGTTTCTACTGTCTCGTCTATGGGGTCCAATTGCTGGACCAGAAAACAGCCACTTACAATCTGGTCCAGTGAGTCAGGCTATAAAAAAGAACCACTGTCCTATGTGACATGCTGAAGAGCTGCAGTCTGGACACATTTCTGAGCTGCTGAAAGGAATAAAAAAGATTCTAGGCATCCATGTCAAATTTTGTTCCATTTTACCCTCTATTCATTGACTCATTTTTTCTGCTCTATATTGTGAGGAGATTCAAGAACCAATTTTGTCACACGATTATTTAGTCTACCTAAAGACTCATTTTATTAATGTTATTTCTGACCAAGTAAGCTGAACTCATATTATGGAATATCACAAGCATTGTGTTGCTTAAAAAGTAAGAATTGAGTATCTATTATAAACTACAAAAGGAAAAAAGGACTCCTGGTCTGAAATGCCTCTTTAACTTTTATCGGTACATCTGCAAATTCTCGAACCACGTGATCCCTAGTGCACTTTATAGCTATGATTTATTAAAGGTTTCTTTTGTAAAAACTTGATAATACCCATAAACCTCTAGGGACGATTGCATCTTTCAGTTGTAAATTAGCATATACTCTCTGTTTTTGCATGTCTGCCTAAATCAACTAGCGATTTGTGTTGTTTCCTGTTTAATGTACCTAGATCGTACTGCTTTGAGTAAAAGTACTGATACTGTACTGATAATTTACTTGAGTTAAAGTAAAATTAGTTGTCAATTACAAGAAACTTGTCATCTGGTAAAAAGTAATTGCCTTATTTTATACACATTCTGAAAAGGCTCTATTTTCTTTCCTAATTGTTATGAAAACTATGACAAATGTCATAGACACAATGCAAACAATATAAAGATTGGTAGCAGAAGCTGGAAGGCTAACTTGATCATATACTGCTAGGGTTTTTGGTAGTTTTGTTAGCTAGCCTGCAAGCGGGCTAGCAAGTTTATGTAAACTTATACATCTTCCCTGCTCAAAAGTTATCTAGCTAGCAATAAAGATTTCCCTGAGCGAAACAAATAGGTTGTAGCAGCATTAAGATATACAACACAACCAGCAAAATGTGAAAAGTTCATGCTAGCTACTGTAGTCAAGCTCACTCAGCTAGCTAGCTGATGGCTTACCTGTTCTTTTTCCACAATTCTGAAAGGCTAAGCGATTCTAAATTTTTTGCATTTAAAATTGTAGATATCTGATAAAATGGGCCAGGACATCTGACTCATATCATCTCTGATATTTATCACCTGATGTTTGGAATTTCAGCTTCTGTCTTGAAACTGATTACTGATTACTATTACTTAATGTCTTTTAATTAGCTTAAATATTAAACATTATTTATCATTTATAACATAATAAACATAACCTATCATATTGTATTCCTTACTTTGTAAATCACTTACTATTTAGCCAGTTCCAGGGTTTGCATAGTCTTATTTTTCATGGATTAATTTTCCCTTTTAATCCACCTGTCTACTGCACAAATAACCAAGGCAACAATTCTTGAAGACTTCCTATATATATAATAATAATAGACTCAGAGGAGAAAAGAGGGATTGTTGAGTGTCAAGCTGTCTGTCCATTCCACTCCAATTTGGTCCTCTGTGTTGCTGGTGCAATGAATGCTGAATATATCATCACATCTCTCAGGGTCAGCAATTCTTTTTGTATTAACACTAAACGCTGCTGAGCCATCAACAACAATATTGCCAACCGAATTGATAAAAAAAAAAAGCCTTTCTTTCCAGTCACACTGCCAGTTCCATCCATAACACTCTGTCCTCTATTTCTGTTCTCTTTCACACCACACAGAATGACCTGGCAGGTCAGGAAATGTCTGAACAAGATGAATGTGGCCTAGTCGCTGGTCTGTCCAAGAGGGTCAAAGTAACGTACATTTGGGCAGAGACCGAAATGAGGACTGATGCAGCATCTACAAATGGATTAGACAAGCTTTCAATGTATGAAAATAAAAAATAAATTCGTCATAAAGGCTGTATACAGTAGATAATGTATAATAGATAATGCTGTGGAACCTCAATGGCATTTACAGCTCATTTTATCATACACATTACAGCAGTTATTCAATCCTTCCCTCATTTAGTCTCATTTAAACACTTTTCACGTTATAAAGACAAGAATTGCACTGTGTATGTAGGAAATCAAACTGTAACAAAGTACTAACACTGAAGACTCCTTCCAAAAATATTACGTAAACATCTCACAGAAAACTACACAGTAGCTAGAATTATGCATGTTTCTTTACTCAATAACATTTTATCTATTTATATTTAGATTTAATACTCCGTGACGTCCATGAAACATATGCCATAGCATCAAACATTTATTGATAGTCTCACCAGTTTTTTTCTTGACATAAATAAGACAAAAATGAAGACTGTTATTACCCAAGTGCAAAAAAACCCTCCTTTTTCTTGAAGATTTTCCAGCATAAAAAAAGTAAGACACAGCTTTACAACTGAAAACTTTACCGTATCAACAATTAAACATGTTGTTTTATCCATTTAAGTGCAACATCTACCACACAAGTCCATTTTGTTACTATGGAAACATTACATTTGATTAGTTCAGTTTTTCCTTTTTTGGCATTCCATTCCTTTACCCGAAACTGTATTACTTACATCATGAACACAAACCAAACAGTATAAATATAGACAATGGTAGCCAAATGGTAGACTGTTAGAGTTTAAGTAAATTTGTTAGCTAGATGCATAGATTGATTTATGCTTCATTCTTACTCCAATGTTAGCTAGCAGAAATGTCCTATAGAGATAACCCTGAGCATTATGTATAGGTTGTAGCAGCACACATATATAAACAAACCAGCAATTGTTTCTGAACTTTAAAGTTTACTCAACTAGCTAGTCTAACTCACTCAGCTAGCTGGCTGATAGCTTACGAAAAATATTACCTCTGACTCTGAACTCTGAGGCATAAGTCTCCTTCCAAGAATGCTAAATAAATGATTCCTCACAGAAAATTTCACCATATCAACAATTACCCACATTATTAATCTATTTGTGTAACTTCCACAACACAAGATCATGTATAATCTTTTTTTTACTATAGAAACACCACACATTGCATTAGTTTTGATCATGAGTTATTTGGGAGCACTCAAGAAATATCCATAGCAAAAAGGGGCTGCAACAACATCGCATTTTACCCCAGAATTGTGAAAACATACTGCCATGCAATCTTTAACCCAACGATTAGAAGCAATCACTACTTGCAGTAATATTGGTTATTTTAGCTGTGAGCCTGTCTGCAAATAATAATCAAATAAAATATGATTCGTCTTAGAAGAGCCCTTAAAACTCTCCAGCAGGAATGAACATGTGAAAGGAAAGAATCGGCACTACTAATGAATGATGTTTTTTTACTCGTCTACCACATGCAGACATTGTTCCCTTTCTTGACAGGTTTAAATTTTGGCCCCACATTTCAACTGGAATAATCGGTGCTCTCAAGTGTGGAGCCGCAGCCTTGATGCTCAGAATTTCGACCATCATTTTCACTTCATGCTCAAGAGTCAGACTTAAAAAGGAAGGAAGTTTGAGTTATTTGCAGCTCTTCCACACTCTCACACTGCCACTCATCCTGATGAGATGAACTACACATGGATAGATGTGTGGTTTGTGTATTGACGTGTAGAAGTAAGTTCTGACCCGAAGACCTACGCAAGCTGTTAGGTGTTAACTTTGCACTTGAAGGGCATATTCTGGGGCACACCAGTTGGACAAATCCATTACTCTCTGCCATCGTTCTACACCTTCACTCCATTAAACCATTGTGTGTGTATGTTTTAAATAAATGATGTAATAAAAAATTACATCTGGCTCGTAGCTTTCTGAAATCGACAAAATAGCATTGGCAAACAAACCAATGGCATCTATGGGATCCATAAAAATGCTTTAAATCGGAAGGAAACTATTTTTAAAAAAAATCAGACATTGGACTTTGCAGTGAACCTGACTCAATTAGGATTTCAAAATCAGATCATCTGGTCATTATATTATTAATTATAAACAGATGCAAATGGGAAGATTGTGTCAGGAATGGCCTAAAGCAGCCTAAAGAACAACATTAAAGACTGTAAACTATGAAACCAAAAGTTTCACCTGAAATCCCTCACTTCTTATTAAGTGTCCCTTCTCCCGAAGTCTACTCCATTTACAAGCCTCTTAGAGAGCCAGTTCATCATCCTGAGCCTAATCTCAGTGAGAGAAGTTATGACTGTGCATTCCACTGTCACATACTATGGAGATAAATGAACATGACTCCCGGCAACATGGATGTTCTTAATTGTTTCTTAGAGGATTCTCAGAGCTCCAACCTTGAGACATTCTCTCTCCAACCTTGAGATGTCTAATATCATGCAGTCATCACTCTCCATGAGCGACGTGCTCTCACCTTGACCCACAGCTGGACCTTCTGCTATTACATTTCAGTGATTATTAGTCACATGTCACGTACGCTCGACAAAAACAGTAACAGGCACCGCAGGCACAGTTCGCAGCTGCTGGAAGCATATGCTTTCCCAGATGATTGCAAACTACTAAACTAACATTTGCTAACCACAGATAATCTAAACAAACAGCTACACAAATGTTCTATTTTAACAGATGCACAGTTGCAAAGCAAGGTGTAAAAATTCTAGAAATTAATTTCATGGTTAGTAAATAATCTTCTAACAACTAACTTTTTTTATAACAGGTCTTTATGGTATTGAACATGTCTACCTGTATTTCACAAGATCAATTCAGTAGACTCTGATTCAAAACTAGAGCTGTCCAGATTACTGTATATTCTCATAATTATAATCAGTGATCAAATCAAATATGCAGACCAGATGATCCACTGTGGCAAACCCGGACAGGAAGCAGCCGAAAGAACAGCAACAACAACATAATCAGTAACCAGTCAAGAAACACATTATAGTCATAACTCATTAAGATTATTCCTTAAGTGATCTTCTATCTCGAAAGAAGGGATGACAGTCTGACAGGGTTACACTGGGTAATGCAAAATGTGAGCAGTACATGAACAATTATGAATTAATTATTATCTTTGTGAAAGCCTGGATTAAGAAATGTCAGTCAATGATAAAAATGATATTAAGTATTGAATCAAGACATCCTTAAAAATACGCTCACGATTTACCGATCCATTCTACTCACTTATTTTTATGCTGTAAACATGTACGTGTACACAACACAGCATGTGAAAAAGAACACAGATTGTCCACAGCTTGTCCATGCCTCATCATGCCTCAGATGTTTAGTGTAACTTAGCAACAGAAACTTTTAGGAAACGGTCTTGTTTTGATATTCCACAGGACTCTGCTGTGTTCTACTCTGCAACTTAGGGAAGTTCATTTAAACTATTATCTCTGATTAATAGAATAGAATTCCCTCCACGAGAGAGTGTGTGTGCCCTGCGATGGGTTGGCACTCCGTCCAGGGTGTATCCTGCCTTGATGCCCCATGACGCCTGAGATAGGCACAGGCTCCCCATGACCCGAGAAGTTCGGATAAAGCGGTAGAAAATGAATGAATGAATGAATGAATTCCCTCCACAGTTACCAAGAAGACGTCAGTATCACGAAGGTAAGGCCAATCGTGAGAAATCTGATTGTATCAAATAGTTTGTGCTCATAGTCACTTGCTCTATACTGTAGGTAATGCTTAGCTCACCTTAAAGGGACTGTGGATCCTGTGGATCCCAACTAAATATTGGGAAATCAGATAAGAACCTTATGGAGCAAAGTAAATACAATATAATTAACTTGGATTCACTACCTGATTCACCTTCCAGTGTTTTAAATAACTGATTTGTCTGGGAAACAAATTGTGTTCAAAGATATTGGAGATGGCTTCATCTGAAATAACAATTACAGTAGTGGGTGGGATTCGTCAAACTGTCTATGGGAGGGAGGAATTAGACAATTCTGTGGGAGTGGGTGGGATTGGTCAAGACTATGTGCGATAACATCCCTATTGGTCAAGTTTGTCTCTGGGAGCAAGAGGGATTGTGGCAGTAATTGTGCAGGAACAGTGGAATTGGTCAGGATTGTCTGTGGGAGTAGGAGGTATTGGTCAAGACTGTGTGTACGGGCATGCCAGTTGGTCAAGAAGTGAGTGGGATTGATCAATCACGTGCAGGAGCAGGTCAGTCGGATGAAAAATAATTGGTCAAGAGTGTCTGCAGGAGGTGGAATAGTTTATCCCGGAGCAATAAATAATTGAATTATAAATTAAATAATTAATTCATAAAATATACATTATAAATGTAATTATTCATTCATTCATTCATTCATTGTCTACCACTTGCCCGAACTTCTCGGGTCACAGGGAGCCTGCACCTATCTCATCTGTCATCGGGCATCAAGGCAGGATACACCCTGGATGGAGTGCCAACCCATCACAGGGCACACACACACTCATTCACTCATGCAATCACACATTATGAAAAATTTTCCAGAGATGCCAATCAACCTACCATGCATGTCTTTGGACCAAGGTAAACGTGCTAACCACTAAGCCACCGTGCCCCCCTAAATGTAATTATCTGCAGGAGCTGGTGGGATTGGTCATTAATGTCTGCAGGAGCAATGGATTTAGTCTAACATTCTGTAGGAGCTGGTGGGATTAGTCAAGAGCGTCTGTTAGAATGGGCATGATTGCTCAAATATACTGCAGGAGCAGATGGGGTTGATCAAGAGCGTCTGCAGGAACAGGCATGTGTAATCAAATATTCTGCAGGATCAGGCTGGATTGGTCAAGAATGTCGGTGGGAACAGAAGGGATTGATCAAGAGTATCTGCAGGAGTATATATGGGATTGGTCAAGAGTGTCTGCAGGAGCAATTGGTTTGGTCAAACATTCTGCAGGAGCAGTGGGATTGGTCAAGAGTGTCTGTGGGAGCATAAGGGATTAATCAAGAGTAATGTGACAGTAACAGTAACAGTAAAGGGAGAGATGGGGTGTGACAGTAACAGTAACAGTAAAGGGAGAGATGGGGCAAGAGTGTCTAAGGGAGTGGGAGTAATTAGTCAAGAGTGTTTGCCGGACTGGGCAGAATTGTTCAAGAGTGTCTGGGTGCAGCTGGGATTGGGAATTAAAAAATATACACCTTTAACTTTTACACCTTTGCCTATCTCTATCTTTCACTTCTGTTTTTTAAAGAGGAGTGGGAGTATGAAAGACACACTGACCTCTGGCACAGACTTCAGACCTTACAAAATACATTACTGAAAAACAACATATGCTTAATGTAGGCATATGGTGTGTAACGGCAGTCAATAATTGTCCTGTCCTTGCGTAAAATAATTATATTTCTCAGAAGAGTCATTTTATGGTGAGTGATAATTAATGGCATTCTGCATTGCAATGAATAATGTGCTGATCCTACTTATAGCACACAACAGGACTACATTAAAAGCTCTGAGATCACCTTGCTGCACCATGTGCCCGGAGCATATTTCTCTCTCACACTTACCCTTGCACTTTCTTTCTCTTTCGCATAAACACAAACAGCTTAATAAACCAAAAAGTATAATTCTCTATAAAAGGGTGGCCCTTAACATAACTAACTTTTAGCTACTCTGTTCTGTCCAGTGTTATGCGCAATGAACAAAACAACCAAAGCCCTATGGATGCTACATAAATAGATTACACTATTAACCTGCATTTTTTATTCTATTTTCTAATTCTATGATTAAAAAAAAAAAGAAAAAAAAAAAGGAGGGGGCACGGTGGCTTAGTGGTTAGCACATTTGCCTCACACCTCCAGGGTTGGGGGTTCGATTCCCGCCTCCGCCTTGTGTGTGTGGAGTTTGCATGTTCTCCCCGTGCCTCGGGGGTTTCCTCCAGGTACTCCGGTTTCCTCCCCCAGTCCAAAGACATGCATGGTAGGTTGATTGGCATCTCTGGAAAATTGTCCGTAGTGTGTGAGTGTGTGAGTGAATGAGAGTGTGTGTGCCCTGTGATGGGTTGGCACTCCGTCCAGGGTGTATCCTGCCTCGATGCCCGATGACGCCTGAGATAGGCACAGGCTCCCCGTGACCCGAGAAGTTCGGATAAGGAATGGATGAATGAATGAACGAATGATTAAAAAAGCCTTAACCTGGTCAGTAAATACTGCAAACCTTCCTACTAGCAAGAAAAACCTTGAAGTAAATAAAAATAAACAGTAAGCTTTGAAATTTTGGGACTTCTATAACAAGTACAGAAAATGTGTAATATCTTAACTACTTAATATTCAAGATGATGCTCAATTTCTTTTGGTCCCTATTTTAAACGTAACCAAGTTTTAAATTTGACCAAGTTCGTCTATATGATTTGACCAAATTTGTCTGTAACCATATTAATTACTTTGCACAAAAGGTCAGTTTTTGTGAGAGTCTTATCCATTCCACTGAAGCATGTGTTCAGAAGACACATCGATGGATTTGCTCTAACATGGATCATCAGGTATGATGCAAACTTAGGGAATCTGTGTCAGCTAGAGTGCACACTGTCAATACAGTAAAAAGAGGATGTACCAAATATTGAGCCAATCACAAATCAGTGTATATATTTCCGATGTTCTCCTTTTCTTTCAGGTTGTTGTTGATATTTGTAATGAAAATCTGTGTTCAACTAATGAACATGCAAACAGAAACATTTTGGTCTCAAGATTTTCGATCCCACTGGGCACTGCAACCCGAATCATCTGTAAAAATGAATATTTCTTTCTTGAACTGATTAATGTGAGGACATGATTAGAACGTTTCCCTAATATTGAGACAGCAATTACATTTCATCTGATTTAGTGTCTTTAGAAATGATAATTAATTCTCCACTGAGGGCTGCAGCGAAAGCGTTTTCAAGGCTCTTTGATAAGCATGGAAAGACGATTGTTAATAAACACTGACAAAAGTGTGCAATACATAAGTTGACGTGAAGACCGATTCTTTTGTTACAGATTTCTGTCAGTTGGCTGATCGATAGAAAGAATAACAGTGCTAAAAAGATGGTGGATAGTCGAGGTTAATTTAAAAGACTTTCTTACAGTATGAGGCCATTCGACCTGCTGCGTAAAGAAGAAACCATGCTGAAGTGCATGTTATTGAACCAGAGGATTTTCAAGAGATTCAATAAAAGCAATGCTTAATAACAAAATTGTGCTAGTCAAGTTCATTATTTGCAATCATGTCTCTCGTTAGAGTTACTCAAACTCCACAGATTGAATCTGTATAACTGGGTGCAATTTACAAAAACACCATGTTAAATAAACTAAGACGTGTCTCAGCTTTCTCTTTGCCTCTAAAGACAGTTTTATGCATCTTACTATTTTTACCAGACGTACTTTTTTCTCTCTCATATTTTAATGATATAAATTGCTCCAAATCATGTGTTACTGTTAAATGAACATATAATTTCTTGAATATTGAATTTTTTCCTTAATCACATTATATACAAACCTTAAATCATCCTAATAATTTTCTGCTCGATCCATCTCTCAGTCCAGACATTCAATCATCAACACATTTCCTTGTGTGTGTGTTGACTGTGATGAATCAGAGAAAATTATATGCTGTAGTACTAGTTTAAAAACACTCAATACATAGTTCAATAAATGACTGTCTTTAGCCTGCGAAATTCATTGTGATGCCATTTCAAATTTATAATAAGATAAGCATATAAGACGTGGCCTTTGTGCAATAATTTTAACTTGGATGTGTTGCGTAAGTAAATAAGCTAAGCTTCTTCACAAATACTTCCTGAAAGTGAAGCTACACATATTAGCATTGTATATAGATAGTGATCAGTCCCCATGGCAACTTAAAATTCACTTATGTATATCTTTCTATGTCTGAGAGGAAACATTACAGCCCTATAAAGAAGGAGGAAAGTGTGTCTCTTACATTTGTTCTTCACTTTCCTTCGGAATGGGGGGTGGTGAGGGTGGTGGTAGTGTATGGGTCTTCGTAAATTGCCGGAATGGCTGTAATTATGTTAAAACGAATCCGCTCCAGCTCACTGGGGGTCAGTCAGGCGATGACAATTTACAGCTACACAAAATCTCAGAATCACTGTTGCTTTTTTTCTAGCTTTAAGTAAAATGTTTACACCTCAGTTGAAAAGGTTCAAGTGTTATAGTATTTTTGCAACACAAAGCCGTTACAGAAAATTTCGTCCAAAAAAAAAAATGTAATTAAATTAAAAAAAGAATAGATTCAGAAATGTATTTATTATTTATTCATAATCTGAAAGAGGAACAAGAAAAAAGATTTAAAAAAAAAAAGAAAAGAACAATGAGGGGAAAAATATGAGTATAGATGTTCTGAGGTCTAAAGATTTAGAAAAAATAGTTCAAGCCGTCATCAGTATCAATAAAAATCAAACAAGGGAGAAGAAAAAAGGGAGAGTTGTATGCGCTACATAAGCTGCTCGGTTAGCCTTAGCCAATTATGTTAAGGTTAACAAACATGCTAGTTCTGGTAGATTTTTTTTACCTTTTAGATAGATAGATAGATAGATAGATAGATAGATAGATAGATAGATAGATAGATAGATAGATAGATAGATAGATAGATAGATAGATAGATAGATAGATAGATAGATAGATAGATAGATAGATAGATAGATAAAAAAGTCTTCAATCCTACAGAATATTTTGTTCCTAACTATGAGTAGGAATATATTTCCATAGCTTAATAAATCAGTAGCTGCTCATTAGTAAGTGAAGCAGACATGCCATGGACATGGACAGTCATCATAGTGCCAATTTAATGAGTTGAAGTCTACTGGTGGTCAAAGTACAAATTCTAATTTAAGCATGGAGTGTAACAAATGTCAGACATTAAGCCATAGTGTCACATCAACCTGTTGGGTGCATGGTGTATAACTCAACACCGGATCAGGGCATCTGATAGACTAATACCTGAAAAAATCTTTAAAAGTAAGACTCACACTGGTTTTGGCTTTATGTAATAAATCAGGATTTCTTATCCTGGGGTTTATCATAGTGACAGTAAATGGTGGTTCATAAGACTGTAATAGAAATGTCAATATGATCAAAATACATTTAAGGAATATATATATTTTTTAACAGCTTGAAAGAATCTAGAGAGAAAAATTGGTTATGTTCTCTAGGTGGGATGGATGGCATACATTCTGCTTCCGGTCAATCACAGCAAGATATAATAAGATAAGTGTTATGATACAACTCATTAGAAATAAAGTAAGAATAAAATTAATATTGTAAATAAAATAAAAGGTAATATTACTGTAGACATAACTTCAGCTAGCATAGCTCTAATATGAATAGTAAACCTACGTAGTATTAGGTAGGTAAGTATACTGTGTTGCAGGTCTTTACAGGTTATTAGTTATGTATGCAGACAGATGAGATGAGTTATCTACAGACGAGAGTGTTAGCCACAGATAAAATAGTTAACCACAGACGTGATGGTTGTCGACAGATGAAATACATAACCGCAGATGTGATAGTTAGCCACAAACTAGCAAGAAAGTTATCCAGAGAAAGACATTTAACCACAGATGAGATAGTTATCCACACATGAGATGTCACACAATCGCAGGCCTCTGTGAGCTCACGTATGTAGAAGAGAGGAGATATCACTTTTCAGCAAATGGTTTAGAAAGCATTATGGCACAGCAAATAAGATGACAGTTGGCTGTATATAAATGTCAGTGTTAGCACATGTTGGCTTTTACTTAATGTTGTTCCACATAATGTCTCGACATGTACCTAAAGTAAATAATTCACACTGCTGGAAAAACGTTAAGGAACACGTTATATATATTTTTTCCTAAATCAGTTTCTTCTGTGTTAATCAAGGTAAAGTTGAAAATTTCTGTGACACTTTTAGCGGCATGATCTCATAATTACTGCTGTTAATTGTTGGAACTTGTTGGAACAAATAACTTAGTCCAAGCACGGCTTCTCAGCTGATGTTCGATCGCGTGCGTGGAAGTGAGGATTATCAGAAGTAGATTTGGCTTAGTAAACATATTGATCTCCAAAGTCTCTCTCCCACGGGATTTTGTGAGGTCCTGGACTAGAAATATATGGTGTCTAACGTCCAATAATGATAAGAAATGTATGGATAATGAACTGCTTGTCATTTTACTCATTATCGATTTTGCAGTAGTGTTTCATTAATAAAAGCGTTAGGCGTCAAGAGCCAATTGTTGGCGACAGACCTCTCACTCCATTGTAGCACAAAGGAAATGCTGGATGCTTTCAATCTGAGCCCAGCCCAATTGTTAACATCATACCCAAAGAGAAAACCACTCCACACATTGCTAACATCGGTGATTGAAAAGGACAAGTTAAATTTCACAGATAAATTTTGGATTTGAAAAATTGTTCTAATTTCAGGTTCACATATCAAGCAATTGTAGCATGAAATATAATGAACTCCTTTCATTCAGCACTCATACCGCACAATGAGACAGCAACATGCCCTTCAGGTTTCTTTAACATTCCCTAATAATATTTCTGTATTATTAGGGAATGCTTTTCATCATCATAAGAGCTCTAGCAGCCAGTAAGTGTAAAATCCCATCATTGCATAAAAGAATCCAAACCACAAGACTAGTATAAGGAAGAACGCTGAAGTGTTATCACATCAAACCTATCTGTAAACACCTGACTTTACATCTGATCGGTCACATGATCATCTCAGATACCCACACACACACACACACACACACACACACACACACACACACACACACACACACACACCTGTTTCAAATCACTGGTCTTTGCCTAGACTAGTTCATTTGAAAGTAAGAGTAAGACCATCCGGGGGGACACAGTGGCTTAGTGGTTAGCACGTTCGCCTCACACCTCCAGGGTTGGGGGTTCGATTCCCCCCTCCGCCTTGTGTGTGTGGAGTTTGCATGTTCTCCCCGTGCCTCTGGGTTTCCTCCGGGTACTCCGGTTTCCTCCCCCGGTCCAAAGACTGACATGGTAGGTTGATTGGCATCTCTGGAAAATTGTCCGTAGTGTGTGTGTGTGTGCGTGAGTGAATGAGAGTGTGTGTGCCCTGTGATGGGTTGGCACTCCGTCCAGGGTGTATCCTGCCTTGATGCCCGATGACGCCTGAGATAGGCACAGGCTCCCCGTGACCCGAGAAGTTCAGATAAGCGGTAGAAAATGAGTGAGAGTGAGTAAGACCATCCTTCATGAAGTGTTGAAGATTTTAAGTTTAGAAGAAGAAGAAGAAGAAGCCTTTTATTTTATCATATATACATTAAAGCACAGTAAAATTCTTGCTTCACACATCGCAACTTTGACGGTTGTGGACGGAATGCAGGGTCATCCATGATACAGCGCCCCTGGAGCAGAGAGGGCTAGGGGCCTTGCTCGAGGGCCTAAGAGTAGCAGCTTGGAAGTGATGGGATTTAAAGCCCTATCAACATTCCAGAGCCTTAACCACTTGAATCACCACTGTCCATTGATTAAATAATATTAAGAAATTTTTTTATGTGTTTAATAATAATAAAAATAATAAGTTAGGGTTTTAAGGTTTTAGGTTCATGCAGCTTTCTAATCTGTCAATCATCACACATACACACACACACACACACACACACACACACACACACACACACACACACACACACACACACACACTCACTAACACACACACACACACAAACACACACACAGAAAAAGTTTTGGACTTATTGTCCAGATTCACTGACGTAGTGATGTGCGCCTATGATGGCCTCAGATTCCTGTTCTTGGCTGACAGGAGTGAAATCTGACGTGGTCTTTTTTCTGTTGTCGCTCATTCATCTCAAAATCTCCGTTTTTTGTGTGTATGCTGAAATGCTTTGCTGCATCTGTAAGGATGATTATCTAAGTATATCCTTCCTGAGAGCTCAAAGCAATCTGTCCATTTTCCTTTAACCTCTCTTAGTAACAAGGCATTTCCACCCACAGAACCGTCGTTCACTTTTTTTTTTTTACTTTTTCACCATTCTATGCAGAGACTGTTGTGTGAAAATCAGCAGGTTATGAAATACTCAAACCAGTGCATCTGGCACAAGCAGCCATGCCACAGTTAAAGTCACAGAGATCACACTTATTTCCCCATTCTGATGTTAGATGTGAACATTAACTGAAGTTCTTGACCTGTACCTGCATAACATTTTGCATTGCACTGCTGCCATGTGATTGGCTGATCAAATAACTACATGAATATGAAGGATGTTCCTAATAAAATGGATAGTGAGTGTGTATATACGTAGTACCTGTACACATACAGTACACACAGTACACATACTAACACATGCAGTGATACAGAGCTTTGTGTAAAAGTGCCCTTTCTTCTCAACACATGTACTTTTGACCATCACTTGAACCCTTGCATGATTTTGATCTCTACATTGACTTTGTCATTGTTACAACTCCTCCTGCTATGCCCCATGTCCCAACCGTCAGAGGGCGCCATCCTCAAAAGATATTGAGACCACCCTGGGTCAAAGGACACTTCCTGGTTCTTCTTCTTTAAATAGCATGTTCATGCTGTTATCCGAGGCATACATAGTATTATCAATCTTGACTACCAAGCTGTTTTTGTATGGACTGTGATCTAGTTTCTCGTTTCTTGCTGATTGGATTTTGCATGTCGGATCTGTTTGCCTCGCTATCGTCTATTTCAGTTTCTTGATCTGTGCTCGTCCTCTGACAACATTCTGCCTTTTGATTTCTGAATCGTATGCCTTGAAGTATTTTTGTTAAATAAACTCCGCTCATGGATTCTGCTGCATCAGCTTCCTGGGTTCCTTACAGTCTTTCACTTTCCTCTGCTCCATTTAATAAACCTGCATTTACACCCAAATCCATGTCCATGCCTGAAAGTCATCAACAAACAAAATCAAAAGCATTATTTAAACAGTCAAAAGAAAGATATGTTGATGAGCTGTGAAGAAAGAACTATACACAAGAATCTGCATAGCACTGTGACATGTTGTGTAATTGCAAAATGAATCATTTCTCTGCCAAACCAATGTGAACAGCACCGGAGGCACTATAATATATAAGAACTGTACATAGTTCCTATAAATAAGTATCTGATCCAGGGCCTGACTCGTAATCCTAAGGTTGTGGGTTCGAGTCTCGGGCCGGCCACGACTGAGGTGCCCTTGAGCAAGGCACCGGACCCCCCAACTGCTCCCCGGGCGCCGCAGCATAAATGGCTGCCCACTGCTCCGGGTGTGTGTTCACGGTGTGTGTGTGTGTGTGTGTGTGTGTGTTCACTGCTGTGTGTGTGCACTTTGGATGGGTCAAATGCAGAGAACGAATTCTGAGTATGGGTGATCATACATAGCCATATGTCACGTCACTTTTTTCTAAATTGAATGTAAAGCTTCACTTACATAAAATTTCAGCTAGTCTCTGGTCTGATCACCTTTACCCAAATTATTTAATAAACCCCTGGAATTGGTTAACGCTTTATATGTTAAAGATTGTATGTGTTTAGATGTTCTCAAGTATACAGTTCAGTCTTCTAAAATACTGTGCAGGAGGATCCACATCCAGGTTGCTGTCCAAAACTTGATGACTCCTGCAATAAACTAAAAATACGGATGTTGTCATTCGCAGTTCTCGTTTTGTTCGAAAACTGTAATCGTATCATTGCTCTGGCTATGCCTGCTGATGTCAAGCAAACAGTTCTCCCAACTGTTTTCACGGAGCGGTGACTTTCTCCATAAGCCTCATACAAACAGGCATAATAGGCTTATGTATTGCAACCGAATCCTACAACACAGCTCGGGGCAAAGGAGTCAAGGCCGCATCAGCAACACTAGCCAAGGCATTTGGCTCTGACAGAAACCCAATCTGCAGCTTACAGCCAAGTAACAGCAGATAGTATACAAATACGACTGGCATTTAGGGAGATTCAAGCGAATGCAAGACATCGAAGTTAGATTATGAATGGCCTAGAGAGTGAAGAGTTGAATACGGTAGAGTAGGTTGGTGTAGACGATGCTAAAGTTTGGCTGACGACTCTGCAATGTAAGGAATAAACTGTTCCAACCAGCCGTGTTATGGACTATCTTTTATTCAGTGAAAAAAGAGAGCTGTGTTCATAAGATCTCGATCCCCTGGGTGCCAACTCCAGGCCCACTCATGCAACAACTGTGGCTATTCGAGTTTCACAGCCTGAGTCTTGCGCACCAATCAACACTGCAGTCAATTTTGAGTAGGAGCTGCATTTTATTGCATTCCTATCTGACAGATGACATGTTTTATTCTGCTGAAAACTATTGATGCATCTGTCATAAACCCCTGGCCTGCTTCAGCTCAGCTCCGCTTCCTCCCACTGGATATTTTTGTGACTTCATGCCAACGTGTAATATAATATACAAGGATTAGCGTACAATGGGTAAACAATCCATGCCGGGATAGTGGGATACGTCAAATTTACCACCCAAATTGAATTCTTTACCTAGTGTATGCTTCATCTTAAATAACGATGATTATTTGCCAATGATTACTATTTTTACAGTTTAATTTAGTCATTTATTATTCTCAAGTTTTTCACCTGTCATATGCGATGTTATGAAACCTCAGTAAGACAAGCTACTTCCTGTTATCACTGACAAACGGTCCCTTGTTTACCAGCCTCTCTTTCTTCAATTACAAAACCTAGCATGCCATGTTGCAGTGAAAACCCAAATTCCTTACCCATGATTTCCCCAAAAATACTTCCTGACAATTAGAGAACACTATAACACTATTAACTCCTTCCTTAAAAGTTTCATAAACAGAAAGCTTCACTATATCAAAGGTTAGACTTTTGCTTTGTTAAATAATGACTTCTTTTAAATCTATTAAAAATATAATTAGCTTTAGATTATGTGGAGCGTGTCTCATCAAGTCGCTGGGAATTGGCTGTTATTATAGAAATGATAACGCATTAAAAGGAGTGCATTAATATTAAAAAAAAAAAAAGCATTCATGTCACAGGCGGGAACTTCTGTCAGAACCATGCTGTTAATAGAATTTAATCCTTCTGATTCGGGAATTCAAGAGCGCTATGGTACAAAGGGCCGTCATTGTACCTTGAATGTGTCTAGCATAAATTAATTCGTTTTAAACAAGGTTTACTGACATTTATACCAAAATTCATAAACTATACGTTAAAGGATTTTGTATAGATAGATTTCTATATACTCTGCTGATGTGTCCTACTACTGCACGATAAAACATGTTAAAAAAAAATTGGACACAGACGTATAATCGGTAGTACAATAAAGTTAAGTGGTATAATATCGATAGTATAGTCAGTTCTAGCTACCTTAAAGGTGTTCCTTGAAGTCTTATACGCTTTATGTAACTTTAGCTAGCAAAAACTGATATCAGGGATCCGTTTGAAGTATCTTGCTAGCTAAGCATAGTTGTTAACCTTGGGTATTAGGAAATCAATAACACAAGATCTCACAATTTACACTGAACTACTACAGGACCATAAAGATGCATCTTATTAAGATTTTTTACACATAGGGGTATTTTCATTCATTCATTCATTCATTCATTCATTCATTTTCTACCACTTATCCGAACTGATCTCAGGCGTCATTGGGCATCAAGGCAGGATACACCCTGGACGGAATGCCAACCCATCGCAGGGCACATACACACTCTCATTCACTCACACACTCACACACTCACACACTACGGACAATTTTCCAAAGATGCCAATCAAATAGGGATATTTTAGAATATACAAATCAGCGTGAGGTTTGTTTGGATGTGGGAGGAAACCCCACAGGATCAGCCCCGGACTCAAAACCAAACCCTGGATGGTGCCAAACACCATTTAATTCATACTGATTCATAGTTAATTACTGCCATCCGTGGTGTAACTGCATTACTGAGTAAAACTGTATATGATTATGGCTAGAACTCCATTAACCCTGGCAGATTGTGTATTTCACCATGATTGTTAGCAAAGCCAAAATAAACAGAATCAGCATTTACAGAATCCAACTGCTTTCCGACTCCCATATGTTATGACGTTCAGCATATTGCAGCCGTGAAACAGTTTATGTACTGTTTATGTACCATGGGCCACCTTATGAAAAACATTCCAGTGTTGGCTTTAATTCATTCCGTCTGTTTACTTTCTGATCTAGAAGTGTTTACCAGGAACGATTATTACATATTAAATAGCTCTATGGCCCTGAAAATTCTTTAGTTTGGATTATGGATCACTGCCTCCAGCAGAGCTTCTTGGCATCCTAACAAATCCCTCAACCCAACAAATATCAAGGTCTGTCAGGAACCTCGGGATAATAATCAGTTACCTGCTTGACTTCACAGCCTTCGACATGGTGATGACCTGATCTTGCAGGATTGCTCTGTGCAATACCAAGAGAATTTTATTTTCCATTAGATGCATGTATTAAGTGTTAGGTTAAGGAAATGTTAAGGACAACTTTATAGTGTAACCAATTGATGTCCATACATTTGAGCATTCTGAAGTGCATACATACTGTAATGTTCTCTAAGTTTAAAAACTTTTCTCTCCTTTATTCACTTTGCAGATTCCCTTAGAACCATCAGGAAGCACCTTGAGGTTGCATCGTGTTACTGGAACACCACCTGAGCCCTGCAACTGATCAGAATATGGATGCATGCTCTATATTCAATCTCTCTCATTTCTGCATTTCCTCCATTGGCTTCACTGATGCTTGCCTGCAATGCCAAGACTGAACCACCAGATTGACATGAACCACCATCCTTCAGTGTAAAAGCAAGACATGGATCAAGATTTCTCTGCACTGACCCCCAGGTGGGGGAATGAATTTCTTCTGGCTGTCTGAGGCAAACAAAAACTGAAGACTGACCTCTTCACCAAAAGCAGTAATTGGTGAAGCAGCAGTCAACCAAAAAACTTGACCTGAGAGGTTTACTATCAGCATTAAATCCTGGATTTATATTTAGACTCTAACGTACCGTATTTGCACTAGCATAAGGGTAGTAGTAGTAGTAGTAGTAGTAGTAATAGTAGTAGTAGTAATAGTAGTAGTTATTTCCTTTACAGATATCTCCAATCCAGCTATATCATTTTTTGTTGCACTCTCTTTTCTCATTAGATCTGATCAGTTAATAGAACTTGCAATATATAATTTGTACAGCTTCAGCAGATGATTGAAATACCTCTCTTGTAGGTCTGCATAAATGCAAGTACATCTTTTTATGCTAAATCAGTCAACCAGATAACCGTGAATGGAACTTAACATAGAAGCCTGGGTATTAAGTCTTATACCTTCAAAAGGAAGGAAGAGCAAAATAATCAAATAATCCATGTGAGCAGGTGAAAATCATTGCACATCTCCTGAGGTAAATACATCCGCTAAAGCGACTGGGTAATAGTACTGATCTGACAGTGCCGAAGGAGAGGAATTTCACTCTTGAGTACTAATCACACTGTTAAAACTAATAGAGCAAGCAGTGCTCCAGAAATAGCCATAATCTACAATGTAAGAAAAGAAGCACTGTGGGAGCACAGAAATATTACTGTAGATACCTTGACATGCACTCCTACACACACACACACACACACACACACACACACACACACACACACACACACACACACACACACACACACACACACACACACATACACACATAGCTAAACTGTTACAATAAAGTGCAACAGAGCAAAAACAACTGGTGTTACTGAGGAGCAACAACCAGACATTGAGTCAGTCTATAGACAGAAGCATAAAGCCTGACATACAGCAGTAAAAAGGGCCGAACTGAATCAGCATGAACTTGCAAAATGCCCACTTGTCCGGTGTTTGGTCAATACAAATGCGCTGCTGTCTTTTAGTAGAAAACTCTGGAAAAACACTACAACATTTGGAAACAAGCATATGTGTAAGATTGCATGCTGAGGTTTGAACATAAGCTATAGTGGATTATTAGGGATAGGAGATATGAGCAAAAAATTATACAATGCCATCTTCATAATAAACAATATACGGTATATCATTATATGTAGAGGTTTCTGTTTGTTTGTTTTTTCTGAGACGTAGCCTACAAAACACCAAAAAAAAACCATATTTCAAAAATAACTCAATCAAGTCTAAGTCAAGGCAGATGCTTGTTAAAGTTAAAGAACAATGGAGTTATAAATTGCTGACACATGATGACAAGCAGGATAGGCAGAAGGTGTGAATTAATCATGATCTATCACAATCTCAATATCATACATCATATTGCCCAACCCTAATTCATGCATTATCCACTTACAATTGCTGCTTACTGTGTGAGCAAAAGTAAATACTGTTTATAGGAAGAAAAACAAATACTGTTGTTGTTGTTATTATTGTTATTATTATTATTATTATTATTATTATTATTATTATTATTATTGTAGTTGTTGATGATGATGCTATTGTTTGTAGAATAACAAGAATAATGATAATAACTAGAAGAAATTGATTAACGGGCTTTATATCTCTTTTATCTTGTGCCATAATATCTCAACAGCCCCTAATCAATCAATCAATCAATCAATCAATCAACAATTAAAAGACTAGTTATTATTGTGGTATAAGTATGTACTTACCACTGGAGGAGATCTGTAGAAACAGTTGGGCGTCTGATGCCCGGATGGCGGCTGAGTACCTCTCCTCTTTGCCCGGGACTTGAGCCTTGCGCTCAGGTATAAGTCGCACGCGCAGCCGGCCTCCGTCGGCCCCGAGCCACCACTCCAGCACGCGCGTCAGGTCCATTTCCAAAAAGGGCACAGGCGCATCCTCGCGCACAACCAGCCCTCCACATCCGGTCTTTACCATGTCCTCTCCCACCTCCACCACGACCTGGTTGGACTTGCGGCTCGCTGTACTCAAACCCAAACTCTGCACTTTGGGGGCGGGCCGGGTGCGCCTGTACGGCAGCTGTCCGCCACCGGAGCCGTTTCCGCCCTCCTCCCCCCGCACGTTTTCTGCCAACTTCGCGCCGAGCAAACTCGCGATGGTCTTCTGCAAAGGCGCGCAGTGCATCCGCAGGTTGGCGCGCACCGTGTAGCATCCGGAGTGACTCAGGCAGTCACCGTTCAGCGGGCGCTTTATGAACATCGCCATGTAGTGCCGCAAAAGAGACGGCACCGCAAAATCAACCGACAGCGTCTTCCTCTTCAGCCTGGAGAAGGACTGATTAGAGTCCCGTTTGCCACTCGCATCCAGCGTGCTGTTTACGGGGACATTAGGTGCGCTCGCGCCCTGCAGCCCGGTCACGCATGCCGCAGAGCAAAGCAGAAAGCAGCACAACATCCTCGGCGTCATGCTGGAGGTCTGTCTGGGAAGATTAACCTTGTTCCCGTAGTTAGTCGAGCTCTTTCCGTCGTTCTTTTACTCCTTCTCCATAGACAACAGAGTCGTAATGCTCATGCACACTCCGGATCTTTCCTCGTGCGCTTTCACCGCTCGCATCACGCACGAGCTCTGCTTAAATCTCTCACCGCATCCTCCTCGTCAGAGAAAAAGTGCCGTAAACGGTCTCCTGTGCAAGCCAAACTGCCCCCCCAGTGTTTCAGCTCTGCTGCTGCTCGGTATGCCGAACAGCTCTTCCTCTTCCTCGCTCAAAAGCTCCCTTGTATGTACGCGCACGCAACAGCGTAAAGGCAAACGCTCCTGCACGCGCAACGTCGCTGTCTTCCGTTCGCCTAGCGGTTTCACCACCACCAGATGTCGTTCGCTCGGGCCAAAATATCACCGCGTCCCAAACTGACCACGGAAACGAACCCGAGCGCAGAACTTAGTGATTATTTCCTTTCTTGTTTGCGTTTAACGTTAAATCAACAGTTGCACTTGTTCTGCTTTGGTTCTCCTGGTCGAGCTTTTATGAAAAAAGAAATAAAAAATACATAATCATGATGATAATAATAATAATAATAATAATAATAATAGTTCCAAACAAATGACCGGGTTATTTGGCACGTGCGTTCTGGCCAAGCAATCGCCTCGGCACGCGCTCTCTCGCCCTGCGACTCTCTTTCTGCCTCGTCATGACGTCACCTTCCATCAGGAGACCAAACTTTACATCACTGGCATCATTTCCCTTCGGAGAGATTTGAGGTTTTAGTTACTCACCCCCACTCGGAGAGGTGTAAATATGCGGGGGGATTTTGTTTTCTTGCTTCCTCCCGTTTCTCAAAGAGGCAATTTGTTGCTTCATTAGATCTGCGGAATCATTAAATGCGCCAACTAATTTATTTACTCGGCAAACATAGTTTACTTCCACACATTTCTTTCTGACAGCTTATCAGCTTGCCATTACTATTACAAATGTAAGTAAAAAAAATAAAAATGAATGAATAGACACCCGTTGCTTATCTACCGTAGATACTGATTGTAACCCACCTGCTGACTTGTAGATACCCACCTACTGACTTGTAGATACCCACCTACTGACTTGTAGATACCCACCTACTGACTTGTAGATACCCACCTGCTGACTTGTAGATACCCACCTGCTGACTTGTAGATACCCACCTGCTGACTTGTAGATACCCACCTACTGACTTGTAGATACCCACCTACTGACTTGTAGATACCCACCTGCTGACTTGTAGATACCCACCTGCTGACTTGTAGATACCCACCTACTGACTTGTAGATACCCACCTACTGACTTGTAGATACCCACCTGCTGACTTGTAGATACCCACCTGCTGACTTGTACATTTCTTTATTCATCTTCAGCAACAGCTTTCATACAGTTGCAAATGTCTAGAAATCCTACAGAATGGGAAACCAGTAGTCCATCACAGGGTAATAGGGATGTGGTAGCTTACTGGTTTAGGCCTTGGACTAGTGTCTGGAAGGTCATTAGTTCCAATCCCAGACAATCCCATTTGCCCTAGCTCTAGCCTACTGTTTAAGGTGTTGGACTAGTGACCGGAAGGTAATGAGTTCGAATTCCAGGTAGCCCCTTTTGCCCTGGCTCTAAGGTGTTGCACTACTGACTGGAAGGTCATGAGTTTGAATCCCAGGCAGTCCATTTTGCCGTGGTTCTAAGGTGTTGGACTACTGACTGGAAGGTCATGAGATCGAATACCAGGCAGTCCCTTTTGCCCTGGCTCTAGCCTACTGGATAAGTTGTCGGACTACTGACCGGAATGTCATGAGTTTGAATCCCAGATCCACCAAGCTGCCTCTGCTGGGCCCCTGAGCCCTCAATTGCTCAGCTGTATAAATTGAAATAAAATGTAAGTCACTCTGGATAAGGATGTCTGCTAAATGCCAGAAATGAAATGAAAATAAAAATGAACCTTGCTTGCAGAATTCGACACTGACATGCAATTTAGCAAAGCCAGTTCACCTGCTAGCATGTTTCTGTCACGTGGAAGAAAACCAGAGGAAACTCTGATTGCAGGGAGAACATACACACAGACAGTCGTCTGGTTTTAGGATCCTGGAGATATGCAGCAGCAGCGCAACTCACCACAGCGGATGAGATTTTATTAGGGTGGTGTCCCATTCTTAACACAGCACTGACACTGATATTGTAGTGCCAGGATGGTGTTTATCGTGCTGATAAGAGTGCATCATGTGCAGCGACATTGCTGAATGTGCTAATAGTCTGCAAATCAAAATATGCTGCCAGCATCAGTCACACACTGTATATGGAAGAAGAAGAAGATGAATGGAGCACAAAGTAGAAGTGTCAAATAAAATGGGCAGGAAAAATGCGCAGTCATTTTCTGTAAATCATCTGGACAATGAATTCCAAAAGATTTTCCAAAGAAGAGAGAAGAAATACTGAAGATTCTTTGAAAATCAGATCAATTCACAAATCAGTAAATTCATCATTTCGCTTTTTGTTCCAGGGTTCGAGGTTTAAAGTGAAAACAATTAAAACACTTTCATTTCCAAAAAAGTTTTATTTCTTAGCATTGACCCTACATTTAGTCCTTTAGATTTGGAGAACCGAACTTATTCTTTGCTTCATTCGATAAACATTTCTGCACCTTGCAAGATTTCATATATATGATCGTATTTTATTGAATTTTTTAATTAATGAATCTTTTTCTAAGATTAGGAGATGTGCTACAAAATCCTAACCACAATGCTGCCCAGCATTTATCACTAAAATTCTTCCTCAATCTTTGGCCACAAGATGGCGATCTTTTATACCTGTTCCTCTAATCTGCACCATGTAATATGTTCATTAACCCTTGGAATGCATGGGGACCGGTGGACATAAAGGGACTAATTAGAGATTGTATTCTCATTTTTATGCGTTCACAGAGACATCCTAGCTAATTCTGAAAGAAATGAATGAAGACAAGGCTATCATGGAGTAGGCTAGACTGCTGCTTAGATGAAAGTGGTAATGCACAGCAGCACACCATTTTTCATGATCAGATAGCACTGTCAGTGGGGGCAGGTTTAAAGGAATAATGATGCTCATTTGTTGCTGGTTCAACCCAGATATATAAAATAAATATATTCAGAGGAAATAGGGCTGTGTTTTTTGTGCAAAAAACAAAGTCAGCCTGGTAAGTCGATACGGTACTGTATCTGGGCCTGTCAACCTTTAATTATCATTTATCACAGTATATAAGGTGTATATTGACTAGCATTACATTTATTACAAATGCATTTTGTCAAATAATCAAAAGAGTATATATATATATATATATATATATATATATATATATATATATATATATATATATATATATATATATATATATATGGTAAAGAAATGTATCTGTAATCCTTCAGGACATTTTAGAAGTCCACACACCCCTCCATGGGGCCCAGAAGACACATACACACACACACACACACACACACACACACACACACACACACACACACACACACACACACACAAACAAAACCTAAGCACACCCATGTATTTGTTGCCCTGTCTGCTCTTTTGTTGAAATTTATCTACTAGATAGATAGATAGATAGATAGATAGATAGATAGATAGATAGATAGATAGATAGATAGATAGATAGATAGATAGATAGATAGATAGATAGATAGATAGATAGATAGATAGATACCTGTAGATATTATGTTACTATCCTGTTTACAAAAGTGGTTCTGCATCAAAATCTTCAAAAAAAAAAAAAAAGCACACAGATATTCACACCAAGGGGCACTTTTCCAAAGCTGGTTCACCTACCAAGGTGAGTGGAAAACATGAGAGACTCTAAAAAGACAGACTCACACTGGGTTAATAAACAGGAAGACGAAGGTTTATCACAGAATGTCTTAGTCTGTCTCACAGAATGTCTCTCACACCAAGGTAACTGATCAATGTAAATACTGTAGTGAAAACCGGCTGGTGTTTTGGAGATTTTGTTCACCACTGGGCTAAAAAGAAAAACCTGGTATTAAGAGATTTGAGCGAAAAAGCAGAAGAAGACATGGAGCTTTATGAAGTGCCTTTATTGGGTCAGGAGCTAGGTATTTAATCTTTATTTAAAGCTAGTGACTCAGCTGTTTGGATAACCAAGGGAAGGTTATCCCATTACACTCAACAACATCCAGTATCAATACTATTACTAATAATATATTTTTGCCAATAATAATAATAATAATAATAATAATAATATATATATATATATATATATATATATATATATATATATATATATATATATATATATATATATATATATATATATATAATTCATTTATTTATTTAATTCATTTTATCTTTGTTTTTTAAGTGTTCTACATCAAAATTTTTGGTTGGTCCTGATCATGAAAATATTATTTTATGGTTTTCTTTGTATCACACAGGAATTTGGCTAAAAACACATTTTACTCGTATTGAATGAATACATTTAGTGAATGCATTGGTTCAAAAACAATTTTTTTCATCGTCACACTGTCTTGAGACAACACTATCATTATGTTCATCACTGACCGCACCAAGGTTAGCACAGAAGTCATCTAAATGTGAATACAGGCAATGGATCTTTAGTGACCTTCTTGTCTTGGAAAACACCTGTCTCAAATACTGAAATCATTATGTTGGCTTTGTAGCTTTCTGTCCAATTGCCTCCAAAAGTAACACTAACCGTTATGTCTACTCGTCTCCAAAAAGCACCGGCCTTTGCAAATACAGGTGCTTTATGTGCCACTCGTTGATGTCCTAAAACTGTACATCCACAAATGAAATAAGAGTAATTGTTGTATCTAACCTGCACTCCTTGGTGTCACAGTAACCGCCCATTTCTACATGTCCAATACAGGCCTGAAAACTTTTCTTTACATGCATTGCGGGAAGCATTGTAATTAATACTTCAAAACAGTTAATAGGTCATGTACATTGATGGAATTTTGGCAGACAACTTACATTTACCTCATTTATAATACTGAGCATTTGAGCTTTAAAGACCATGCTTAAGGGTGCAGCAGTGGCAGCTTGGTGATGCTGGGGCTCGACTCATGATCATCTGATCATTAGTCCAACCAGTAGCCTTAAGCACTTCAGTTACCATTTCATGTAAGGTTTTCGGAAATTTCCAAGCTGATATGGAGCTCATAAAGCCAAAATCCATAAGATATCCCAAAAACTTTCTAGGTAGCCGAATATTTGTTGTCTAGTGTTGATGGATGCCTTCTTGCTACCTTAAGGGATGATGGGTCGAGTTCCCTTTGAGCCTCTAGCCATGCTAGTGGTGTAGATGAGTGCCTGCAGGTACTTGAGGGTGTTTTTTATCCTTTGGGCAAGCATCTGTGTTTTAAATATGATGTGAGTAGCTACAAGAAGCTAGCAGAGGGAATAGAGCAATGGGGTGATGTGAGGAAACACAGGGAGATTGAAAACACAGTGAGCAGGTGTATTGTGGAACAGCTAAATGTAGCTCAATAATGCTCTTACTGAATGTCTAGAGGTACTTGTCTAGTTTAATTCAAATAAAAGAACCATTTGTTATAAATGTCTCAATAACTTTCATGCATTCCTATGATGGAAAAAAGTTGGTCCTGATAACTGGTTTACTATCTGTCCCATTTTTGAGAGATATTGTTGCACGTTTGCATCCTAATTGCCATCCATTCATCCATTTGTGAGTCAGAGAGAGAAAGAGCAGTTGGCACTACTCTCTGGATGGCTTTCCTTTTAGAGCGTTAAGATTTGAAAACACTTGAAAGTTTCGAAATTATTAATCTGAACATAAAATGTGTGTGTGTTTGTTTGTGTAGCACCATTGAGACCTATATAATGCATTACATATCCCTAATACGTTTGCTTGTGAGCTAATGAAATCCATTGAGTAAGAGTACATGCCTTCAGTTTCAAGAACACTCAAGCTCTTGTAACGGTTTCACAACAAATCGACTGCAACAAATCGACTGCACCTTCTTACCTCAAACTGTGAGCATATCCACCGGTCTACATTTGCAGATCCTGCACTAATGTACAGTTAAAGTTTCATTTGCACTGCATGTAACATTTGCACCGGTCTACATTTGCTTTTTACTTGGAAACCTGTGGAGGTGATTTTAATTCTGGCCAAACATCCCCACCAAGTAAAAATAAAAATCCATCCATTTTTGGAGCATTTTAAAATAATTAAAATAACATTTTGCTCTTCTTTATTTAGTACTGTCCTGAATAAACTACTGCACACAGAGACCACAAGCTACATTAATAACCACACAAACCATGCCTAATTCTAATGTTACCTGGATGATAAATCTGTCTGTTTTTGTTTTTGGGTAGTTCTTCACGAGTCTCTTGTTGGTCCTGCCCACTGTTCTCAAGTCACGATCCATATTTTGGATGTCACGATCCAAATCCATGATGTCACGATCCATATTTTCACACTAAGGGTGACCGAGGGTCTCGTACAGAACTATTACAAAAGGTTCAATCATTCTCAAGAAGGCGACATGGTACGTTAACGGGGGGTGTAAACTTTCGAACAGGAGGATTGGTGTTAATTGTTGTTAATTGTTAGTAGTGATGTTCTGGAAAACAAATTCCTTATGTAGAATGTTATGCTGTTATGCTGTTTTCTTTAAACAAAAATAATAACAATTTACACCAATGGTACTGTTTGAAAGCTCCTGGTATAGAGTACGTTTATACAGTACATTTATACGTATACGTACACTTTGTACAGGGACTTATGGGAAGCCGTGTACTGAATACACTCTTTAATCTCTTTAAGTGGCTGAGTTTTCAGTCTGTGTTAGCTCTAAGCATATATCGACTTCGCTATAATGAGACAAAGGCATCAATTCATGGTTTTTTTCTTCTTGCGACTAAATATCGAATGATACACTGCACGGTGTTTAAATAACGTCTTATTTTAAAGTCGGACACATTTTAGTGACTCATGTTAGATTTACTGTGAGCGTTTTAAAGTTCAGAGATTTCTGCTTATTTCAGTATTTTTTCTGTCAGCCACAAAATGACGCATTGGGAAGATAGATCCCTCACATAGGGGGAATTAACACTGATTAGCAACATTTCTTACTAAATAGATGTTTATATGTTTAAATAGCCTTGAAGAATGCCTTTGGAATGGACTTGCACATTAACTCCAGATGTGTTTACAGGAGTGAGTCATCATGAGCGGGAGAGACGACTCCATTTGACATAGAAATGGCAATCGTATAGATTTATTTTTTTTAACAATAAAGTTAACAGGGGGCACAGTGGCTTAGTGGCTAGCACGTTCACCTCACACCCTTAGAGTTGGGGGTTCGATTCCCGCCTCCGCCTTGTGTGTGGAGTTTGCATGTTCTCCCCGTGCCTCGGGGGTTTCCTCCGGGTACTCCGGTTTCCTCCCAAGGTCCAAAGACATGCATGGTAGGTTGATTGGCATCTCTGAGAAAATTATCCATAGTGTGTGAGTGTGTGAGTGAATGAGAGTGTGTGTGCCCTGCGATGGGTTGGCACTCCGTCCAGGGTGTATCCTGCCTTGATGTCTGATGACACCTGAGATAGGCACAGGCTCCCCGTGACCTGAAGTAGTTCGGATAAGCGGTAGAAAATGAATGAATAAAGTTACTTTTGCTAAAAAGGTTTTCGGTCATTTTTCCTTGTATATGGAGACTTTTTGGACACTCTGTATATAAGAGCTGGGAGTCTTCCTAATACTTTATTTTGTGTACAGAGTAGCTATTGAAATGAGCCGAAATTTCATTTGAAATTCACAGCACTCAGAGTAAATCTGAAATTAGTCACTGAAATGTGTCTGACTTTGAAATAAGATGTTCCTTTCTATTTTTTTTTTTTGCCTTAAAGAATAAAACGCTGTGCAGCGTATCATCCAAATGCAATTATTAATCGCAAGAGGAATTAAAACTATGAATAGATGCTTTTGTCTTATTACAGCGTAGGCTAAATATGCTTAGAGCTATTGTAGACTGAAAACCCAGCCACTTAAAGAGTTTAAACATAACCTTAATCAGCAATAAGAAAGGGTAGGCATTAAAAAAATTAAAATGAAGCAGTTCAATTTTCAGGTTTGAGGAATATATTCAAATAAGAACTGCTAGAATTTTCACAACTGCATCTTTCTGAAATTTCCACTTCTTTAACAGGATTCTGCTAATAATCTAAAGTGATATATTTTCTGGTGTTGTTCCACCCATGTGCTTTTTATTTAAATCTAGAAAGTCTAAAATTTGGTTTAGGATAATAGAAATCCGCACAAGCACATGCCCCTGAGGTTCCACGCCTGTAAAATTGCTTTCGTAACACTCGATTTGAATGAACATCCCAGTCCTCCAGATTCAAAGAGGAGTTTTCAGCTGCGTCCAGCATTAATTTCATCACCGAGCCGTCTCTTGGCCTTATTCGATTCTGACGAGTGGAAGGTCTTTGGTGGGTGGGTGGCGAGGCTGATAAATTGCTGTGAGATTGTTCTTACAAAAGCCTTTTTGCTTGCTGTGATGTGCTGCACAGCACATAAATCAGAGCCTCGGTGCTCCACTTCCATTCTGATTCTGACTCTTCCCTCCGAGTCTCCAGTCACCGATTTGACACGTCGCACCCTGTCTACGGAAAGAGACAGCCGTAAATCAGCACAAAGCGCAAAGTTTTCCCGGGGTGCCTCTTTCTTTACTTTCAGCCTACAACTCAAGTGATTGAAAAGATGAGAAGCTACTACACGTATTGTAGTACGTACATTTTCTGTCGGCTATGTGTCATCTGTCTACTCCTATTCCCGTCGCGTATAATTTTCCTCTTTTTTTCATAAATCAAATGGCACTAAAAAAGCTGTGAGGCAGGAACATGTTTTATGCCACCCAGAGCTTCCACTGACAGCAGCTTGGTGCGTTTTGGGGCAATGATGACCCATGTCAGATTAGCAGAGTGTCAAAGTGAGCCTTGATCAGCCTGTAGAGCCTTTGGCAAGTGGACTTTGGAGAGCTGCTTTAAGGCTTCATTTGTCAAGCAGCTTCAAAACGAACTGTGTGAGGCAACTCCAAAGGTTTCATCTCCTCTCCTCTCCTATCCTGAATTGGACGAGTGAGCCACACTGCTGTTTAAAGAGAAAAGGATGAACTATCGGTGCAAGCTAGAAGGACGCTGGCTGAAAATGATTCTGCTGCTAAAGGCAGAACAGGAAGCCATCTCTCGTGATGATGTATCATCAGTTTCCTCCACGGGAGCTCCGTGTTGACTAGAATTAATCATATCACTCTGAATATTGAACATAGCTTTCCGTGTAGTTATGGGACCCAGGATACGTTTAAAAAAAAATGTAGTCTCACATCTCCCACACCTTGTATGTTTTGTTCCACAATAATCTCTTTTGTGCCTTCTTCAGAATACCATGAAGCTTATTACCAGAATTTATTGGTGGTTTGGGAGTTTTGGGTGACTGAAAAAGGCTAGTAAATTTTGAATTATATCGCTGAATCATTTCACATGCAAGGTGAAGATGAAGTAAGGGACCTCTGCTTCCCTAAAGGCAGCATTAGTTCTATGAGCACGGCATACCAGATTTTCAATTTGATAATCCTTATAATCTTATAAAAATCACTCCTTTTTCATCTGTGCACAAAATGCTTACAGAACGTATTAAACTCTATTATTATAAACAGATCTCAGTTTGAGATTAATACGTTTAAGAGTGTCCATCCCAGAGCTGGACCGTCTGCTCATTCACTAGGACGAGCTGGAATCTGTAACTAAAAGAAATCTGGGCAATTTCTTTCTGGTTATTGCCATGCTGCTTCTTGAGCAAGAGGTGAAAAGATTGCATACAGATGTCCTGTGGATAAAGTGATGTACATATGTTGTGATGGATAGCGGGAAACAAACTAGTGGGCAGTGTTTTGTTGGTCGGGGTTCAAGCCCCAGCATAGCCAAGTTAGCAAGCTGCCCTGTGCTCTGACCTCAAATTTCAAATCTGGGACATGATTTGAATTCCATTGTAATCGAACATGGCTTCTTCTTCTAAACATGTGACACAGAAACATGGTACAATAATGAAACCTGGTGATTGTTGGTGTCTAGATGTGGGCGTGTCCAGATCGGCGTTTCAAAAAATTGCAGCAACTACGGATGGTAGTGAAGACAGTAGAGCGCATATGATATGTGGCAAAGATCACACACTGCTTCTCCTTATCTTGAATGATATAATGCATATATATTTTTTTTTGTATACAAACATCAAATCGTCATCCTGAATGTTTCGTTTTAGCGGCATTTGGAACGCTAGTTATGCCATCGTTATGCCAAACGTTATTACTTTGGCAACCACTAGTAGAAACGGCTACTGACAGCTTTAAAGTACAGCGACTAGAGACTTGAAGTGAAAAATGTGTGATTACATATCAGTGAAGCTAGATTGCTGACTTGGCAACTAGATACTCCTTAGTGTAATTTAATCAAACACACAAATTCAATGATAAATTCATGAAAGAATATTAAGAACAATTAACACAAACAGCACGTTCGCCTCACACCTCCAGGGTCGGGGTTTGATTCCTGCCTCCGCTTTGTGTTTGTGGAGTTTGCATGTTCTCCTCGTGCCTCGGGGATTTCCTTCGGGTACTCCGGTTTCCTCCCCCGCTCCAAAGACATGCACGGTAGGTTGATTGCCATCTCTGGAAAATTGTCCGCAGTGTGTGATTGTGTGAGTGAATGAGAGTGTGTGTGTGCCCTGTGATGGGTTGGCACTCCGTCTAGGGTGTATCCTGCCTCGATGCCCGCTGACGCCTGAGATAGGCACAGGCTCCCCGTGACCCGAGAAGTTCGGATAAGCGGTAGAAAATGAGTGAGTGAGAGAATTAACACAAACAGTTGACACTATTCAGCGTCCTGCTGTTAAGGATTATCTTTATAAAATATTCATGCATCTCTTTATGATGCATATATAATGATTTGGTTTGATAAGAGGCGGATGTTTAAGGCTTATATATTTAACACAAGTCAAAACCAATCCAAATCAACAGACAAACTCATAGTGAACAGAACGCCAACGTGTAAATGGTGTATGTGTGAATGGTGCGCTGGGGTTCCATCCAGTGACCAGGATAAAGACATTTCTAATGATGAATGAATTATTTATATATTAATAAATGTATCTCTTTTCTACCTACCTTGTTTTCCTTTTCAGTCCTACTGTGTTCCAATCTGTGCCCCATGCACATGGCATTTAGTAGATGATCCCAAACATAATGATGCGATAAGACATTACCACGAAGAGAGCTTCGTTATGTAAATTTTAGTTTTATATGAAAATGAGTAGGATATGTTGATATCAGAATGTGGAAAAGAGGTGAAGATGTGAGTGGGTGGAGAAAAGTGTCAGGAGTGTTGTTTGACAGCAGAGTGTCAGTAAGAATCAAAGGTAAGGTGTAGAAGACAGTAGTAAACCCAGCTATGCTGTATGGGTTAGAGACTGTAGCAGTGAGGCAGAGACGGAGGTAGCAGAGATGAGGATGTTGAGGTTCTCTTTAGGAGTGACGAGGATGGACAGGATTAGGGACGAGCACATCAGAGGGACAGCTCAGGTTGGCTGTTTTGGGGACAAGGTCAGAGAGGATAGATTGAGATAGTTTGGACATGTACAGAGGAGGGAGATGGTTATATTGGTAGATTTATGTTGGAGATGGAGCTGCCAGGTAAGAGGTCAAGAGAAAGGACAAAGAGGAGATATATGGATGTTTTAATTGAGGACATGATGTTAAGTCGTGCGAGGGTAGAGGATGCCGGGGATAGCATGCTGTGGTGACCCCTAAGATGTTGATATCAGAATGTCGGACAACATCGTTTGACAATATGCTAAGTGCGTTATGTAAATATGTTTCTGCCTCAATTATGTACAGTAATATGCCTTTAAAAGGATAAGAAATGTTTTTGCGGTGCTACGTTAATTAACACAACTGTGTGTTTATTGTGAAATGATTGTACCATCAGCAGAGCTTACTTTACGCTCCTACTTTTGATTGATGATACTGCATCTCTGTCTTGTATCACAGAATGTGGCTTTCTGGTAATTACTGCAGCAAACAGAGCTGCTTAAACAGTAAGTACAATCAAACATCAAATACAGAAGTTGCTATACATTAAAAAAACATGCATTATGCGATATAAAAGATGAATCTTACCTTTCAATTTAAATCCTCGATAATGGCTCCCCATATTGATATCCCCACTCTCATGAAAATAAATGGTAATCTGTAAAACATCCCAAATATATAGAGATCGTTTGCAGGAAAAGTAGAACACATAGCATTCATTATAAAACGTATACGCAGAATAAATAGAAAGCAGGTGAATTATCAGGCAATGTCGCACACGGTAAGTGTATTGTATAGTTACAGTAAAAAAGGTATCATTTTTCCCTTTGAAAAATGTTCTTCCACTGAGAGATTTCTTTAAGCCTCTTAAAGAAGAGAATGTGAGGATTTGTCTGAGGAAGACAGTCCAAGAAAACCTGTTGCTGTACCGGAAATGTGGCAAACTACCAAAAAAATGTTTTACTGCCAGTAACATCAACCTAAGGAAAGCATTACCATGTAAAAGTTCACTAAGACGGTGTTTAATATTTTTTTTTTTGATCCAACTGCTAACTTTCTGCACCAATCTTGTTGTGTAAGAGGACAGTTTGATAAATGCACTGCTAAAAACAGGCAAACTGCCTAAAGACGTTGCTAGCTAAGTGTGAGGTTCTTTACACAATGGTTCACAAAGTTCAAGTTCATGATCAATTGTTAAGGCCTAATCAATATACCAGCTGTAAAAAGGTCTCCTTCAGATCAGTCACCATGGAAATCTCTATCTTTTTACTTTTAAGCAGATTTTGAATTGCTACTGTGATACATGAGTTGATGAGGCAAAACATGTGTGGGTTATTGGTGCGGATAACATGTGAAAAATAATAGGCAAGGCAAATACACGTTGCCATAACCAGAACGCTGGCAAGCTTAACATACATTGTCTGTAACACAGGAAACATGGTTGAGGTCAAAAGCATGACTTGCAGAGCTATTCACAGCTTAGACCAACAAAATAAGATACAAAAGCAGCAACAAATGAAGAAACAAATGCTAACAATACAGGTGCACACACTCTCTCACTCACTCTCACTCATTTTCTACCGCTTATCCGAACTTCTCGGGTCACGGGGAGCCTGTGTCTATCTCAGGCGTCATCGGGCATCGAGGCAGGATACACCCTGGACGGAGTGCCAACCCATCACAGGGCACACACACTCTCATTCACCCACACACTCACACACTATGGACAATTTTCCAGAGATGCCAATCAACCTACCATGCATGTCTTTGGACCTTGGGAGGAAACCGGAGTACCCGGAGGAAGCCCCCGAGGCACGGGGAGAACATGCAAACTCCACACACAAAGCAGAGGTGAGAATTGAACCCCGACCTTGGAGGTGTGAGGCAAACGTGCAAACCACTAAGCCACCATGCCCCCTGGTGCACACACTCGTATAAATAAAAACTAACCACCAGTGTAGGGGAATGCATTTAGGAAGGGAAACAACATTATAAAAAGCAGGAAGTCATTATTGCTTGGACAATTCCTTGTCAGAACACCAGGGGGCATTCCGGCAGGGATTTATTGTTTATGTCTTGTACCATGTGCTTTTGTTTGTTTTATGTTTGCCCTACCCGCTCCTCTGCCCTGTTGTTTATAGCCATACGACCCAATCTTGGAAGGTAAGCAGGATTGGACCTGGTTAGGGCTTAAATGAGAGACCACCTGGAAATTCCAGGTGCTGTACCCTTCTGGAGGCAGTGGTGGCTCAAGTGGTTGTGGTTTTGATTGGAAGATTAGAGATCAAGCCCCAGCACTGCCAAGCTATCACTGTTGGGCCCTTGAGCAAGGACCCTTAACTCGCTCTGCTCATGTATCATGGCTGACCCTGTGCTCACATCCCAACCTCCAAAAGATCCTTATGTTTCACTAATTACCTCCCCTATTTATACCCACTGCCTTTTTTATTCCACTCTTACTCTCACTCACTCTCACTCACTCTTGCTGTGTCCTTGTCCATTTTTTGGTTTTCTTGCCTCTTGTTTTGTATTTTAGTCGCTCACTTTTCAACTAGTGTTTTCTTGTGTTTGTTGCTTTGTAATTTAGTTAATAAAACCTTAAAAAAAAATTTAGTTAATTCTATCACTGCTTTTGTGTCCGGATTCTGTTCCTACAGAGGCACCTGACAATAATAGGTATATGTTTAATGTGGGTCTTGAAATACATGCATGAGAGAAAAATTCTGGTAAGTCTGTAGTTTTTATAATAGTATTTAGTAGAAAATAGCAATATTTCAGCCATTTGAAGGGTTTTCCCAAATCATCCTATATTCCTGAATAGATTGTATCTTGTACCCAAACATATACACAGAGCAGTTTTTAATAACTTGTTGTTGCAATAATAATATAACAATATTAAAACCTACAGACCAAGATACATCTTTATGAATGCAGTTGGATGAATATTCTAAGAAGTTGTACGTCTTATAATCGTTGAGACTACGAATGCAAATGCAACGCTGAAGGTCACTGAATTCTAACTAAACTAAAAGATGCTGAGTGGACGGAATGTGTTAAGTAGCTTTGAGCCACAGTAAAATAGGACAAAGAAGAGAAATAGACAGGAAAGGTCAGTAGGGGGGGTGGGGGGAGGGTATTCAGAGCATAATTGTGAATGTAGTACACAGATCCATAACTTTAAAACTCTTTCATAAGCACAGTTTCTGCCAACTGCTCTACAACCTCCATCAGCCGACTCTTCAGATGTTCTGCATTAGTATAATCATTCTCTTATTTGCACAGGAAAGATTTTCTGCAGTCCAAACACTAAAAAATATGAGAAAAACAAAAACAAACAAACACAAAAAAAAACCCCATGAAATCTGACGTCTGAAACTAAACATCATTTTTGACCCATCAAACCTCCGTTTGGATTTTATTCATCATTTCAAGAGCAGCAATGTCACAAATGTGCATAAAGAACAACAAAATGGATAAAAACCAAGTAGGCAAGTCAGGAAACACTGCTGAAAACAAAAAAGGAAGTATTGTTTACTTCCTCATGAAAAAGTCGCAATGTGAGAAATTTCCTCATGTGGCTTATAGACATGTTCTTGTATATACCACGTGTGTATATGTTTCCACACATGATCATGTTCATTTTTCACATGTGAAGAACAGTAGGATCTGTGTAAATGTACATGATTTTCCAAGGAAGTGACCAAATGGAAGCAACATGTCATATGTCATGCCTTTCTGTTTTAGTCATTGTCCATTGTTAACAAATCATGCATTCATTAGCTTAGCATCCAATGTGCCATGAAAAGTCTTTCCCAGTCCAAAGTTTCAGTTCCCTGCATCATTAAATGACAAAGTTAACAAGTCGAATCGAATGTAAAGCGATTACCTATGATGTGATAGCTAACACACAGCTAGCTATTATTAAATTTCTAAAGGAGAACATCGTGTTTGCATGATGGCATGACAAAATGTCAGCAGGTTATTGACCAACATTTCAGCTTGGAGATGCATAGATTGCATATTTACTTTCTTTTGAGGTGACTGTGAACAGATCAGAGCATGTAGGGGTTACTTTATATGACATTTATTTATTTGCAGGGGTTTTTTTTTCATATTTTTCATTTTTTCATTCATAGATTTGTCTAAAAACATTTTAGAACAGTTTAACTGTCATGAATCCACATTAAAATTAAATAACACCTTTAACCCGATCTTGTTATGGCTAATGCATCAAGAAAACACACTCGACAATATAGAACATATTCTATAGCATAGCAGACTTTATATTGTCACATACAGTATGCATTGCAGGACAGTGAAATTCTTTCTATGCATATCCTAACTTTGGAGGTTGGGATCAGAGCACAGGGTCAGACATGATACAGTTCCCCTGGAGCAGAGAGGGTTAAGGGCCTTGCTCAAGGGCCCAACGGTGGTAGCTTCTCAGGACTGGGGTCTGAACCCCTGCTCCTCCAAGCAACAACCCAGTTCCTTAACCATTTGTTCCAACACTGCCCAAACCATTTCAAACACTCACTCAATTGTTGTTTTGCACACCACACTTCAATACCCCATCCAACTGCTTCTATTACATAAGTCTATATATGTTTGCTTGAACCCTCTTTGTTTAGAATCCTCTGTATTTGTACAACATATTGCATAATACACAGAATGCACACTGGTTTGTGCTATTTTGTGTATCTGTCCTGTAGAGCTTTTGTATTGTCTGTCTGCACAGTCTTTTGTCTCACACTGTTTGTATTAGTTTGCACACGATGCACTTTATGTGGATAGGACAACTTACTTTAAGTCCTTAGCTCTGTGTTTTTTATGTTGCACCAGGGTCCCTTGGGTCCAAAACTTTGTCTTATTTTACTATGTATTGCATCAGCTATATATGGTTAAAATTACAATAAGAGCTTCTTGACTTTGACTCGATAAAGATGCATGACATCACTGTAATGATCAGAGAAGTTTCTGAAAGTCAATATAGAGTAGGATTATTTTTCTTTCTCTGGTTATTGAATCTCCACCAGAGAATTACAAACTAAAAATGAAATGCATGTAAAAGCTGCTTGTCTTAGCCATTCCAGCTACTAAGCTGTCCACCTCTGGTGTTACACATCTAAATGTCTACACCCGAAACATTTGGTGCTATTATGTAACATAAAATTCTCAGTGTTTCTGCCAAGCTAACTTTCTAAATTTGGTCTTCGCTTCACTACTTACAGCCTCACAACGTTGATATGTAAGCAAAAGTGACTGCAGTCTGAAAAACAGCCACAAAATTAGCTCACTTGTCACTTAAGCTAAATGTCAGTTTAAAAAAATTATCAGATCTACCATGCTGTTTGTGCAGTGCTCAAGAGCTGGAAATGTACATATTACACTCACATTTCACTTAACTGGTGCTTAGGTTTTTTTAAGGTCACCGCTTCAATTGCAAGTTTTAAGTTTCAAGAGTGCTTTTAGGATCTATATATGTTGTACACCGCACCCTGACACAGCTCTTATGTAATACATAAAGTAGCTGTAAACATTGAACACGAGCAAAATACCATGCAGGAATATTAAAGTGCTCTAATCAATTAAAATAACAATAACAAGTAAACTTTAAACAAAGTATGTGGTTCGTAAAGTGACATAGTGGGCAATTTTTAGTTTAAAAAGTTAAAAAGAATAACAATAACATTCTTTAAATGATTTAAACATTAAACGGAGAGAATCTTTGTCAAAGTGGGAGATATTGGAAATACAGTATAAAGACGAGCACTTGGAGTGTCACAGACAGCAGAAATGGGTGTGATATTAGCACTTACTTTAAAGGTGGTGTGCACGATGTTTGAAAAATGCTTCAGAAAACAGAGTCGGGCCGACTAACAAAACCAACGTGTAGCCAATTAGCAGAAAGGAGCGTGTCTTGTCAATATGCAGCGGAGAAAGTGTTCAGTACGCATGTCTGACAGAAGCAGAAAGCGAATGAAAGATTGACATGGCGGATACCTGCCGTTACCGCTGCCTCGGGTTCTAGGTGTTGAACGTCGTCTTCCGTGTGATATGAAGCTAAACCTTTCACGGTACAACACACAGTACTACAAAAACACATTTGACCTGTATTACCATAGTATTACTCATTGAGTTCATTTATTGATAAAAAGTATCCCCTCGGTCAGCTGCCCCAGCAGGTTCCGCAATAATAGTGCCTGGGTTATGTATGTATGTGTGGGGCGGAGCTATCAAAACAGGGGTGACACCCATTTGGTATAGGGGCGTGTTTGTTTAGGTGATTTCAAATGTCAACATTGGCTTTCAAACATTGTGCACCCCACCTTTAAGGATATAAACAATTGTTTTTGTCTTTTTTGGAACTTTTCTAGAGATATATTTATTTTCTATGAATATTGTGCAATATTGTGCTCACCAGAGCAACTTTGATTAAGAAAACAGACAGTTTCTGTCTGGCGACGTTAAAATCAATGGTCATGATGATTTTATTGACATGGATTTTTTTTTCATGCACTAATTGACCCACGCTGTATGTTATCAAGAGCTATATGTGTTTAATATGCAACACCCACAATCCTGGAACTGTCATCAATTTTTTTCCCCCCCAACACACACACACACACACACACACACACACACACACACACACACACACACACACACACAAAGATAAACCTCAAACATTACTGCCTGATTCAGTTTCGTTAATAAATTTGCGTACTTGTATAAATCCGATTCCAGTATCATGGTGAGAGCGTGTTATCTGTTCAGTGTGCCGTGGGCAAATCGAGCATAACTGCAACTTGACCAGTTCACATCCACTGGCTGTAAACGAAGATGTCTGTGTTTATTTATGTGTCAAAAATGACTACATGCTGTGAAATATCTTTTAGAGCATAAACAAGCCAAGCTTTTGGTAATTTATATCGACAAAGCAGTAATTTAGGCTGAAGAAACGCAAACCTTCCCTTGAGACACACACACACACACACACACACACACCCGCAAATACACACACACACACACAGCTTCATTTCATGCCTTCCACCCGCTTTGTAAGCATGAATGCTTCAGCTCTTTATGTGATGTGATACATCGTGACACCTCTCCTGAAGCGCAAAATTGTTTCCCTGTTTATTTTAAGCCGCATTCGTTAAAAAATTCTTCCCAAATCTCATTTGGAAAACACAAAACGTCTTCCCCGTGTGTGCGCAAACCCAAATTTTTCCTTCTCAGTCCACTGAAACTTCAGTCTCATTTTTTCAGCCCCCGAGCACCCTCGTTTTCTTGTTGTCTCCTAGTAACAACCACTGTAAGCTTTAAAGCCATGTGCTTTGTATTCATCCCACCTCCTGTTCCACACTTCTCCAAATGGTGCCGGCACTTTGCTAACAAGAGCAAGATACAGTAAATAGCTTCCAACAGCTGAAAAGAACAAGAAGACCTGGCTCTCATTTCGCTCGTGCAGCTCAACTATATAACTTCGAGCCGTGCCAGATGAGACCGGCTTACCCGTTTTTTTGGGGGTTTTTTCGGAATACATCCGATTCTGCCTTTTTTTTTTTTTTTTATTATCGTTACCATTCAATAGCTGCCCTAAGTTATACGTAACATTCATGCGTAGACTTTTTATTTGTTACGAATACCTATTATGTGTGTCTTATTGCTATGTTAAGCTGTTAAGCTGTTTTATTCATTTTTAGTGAATGACTATAATAAGAAAGATATACAAACAAATAGCATAGGTGGCATCGACCATTTTTACCAATACAATAGCGTTCCGTTATTCCGACAGATTCGTATATATTTACAATCAGTATAAACAAATGAATTAAACAAGTCTGATATAAAATGAGTCAGGACACTGTTGACTTTCAGGGTGCGAGGTTTGTTTTTCTCTCTGTTGAGCAAGCCAGAGGCAACGGTGGCAAGGAAAAACTCCCTGAGATGGCATGAGGAAGAATCCTTGAAATGAACCAGACTCACAATTTACTTTGAAACATTTGTTTTGTTTTTTCCTTCAAATATATTATACTGTGTATAAAACAATGTGAAGCCTGACATGACAAAGACAATTACATTTTTGGCCTCTGGGGAAAATACTCAATACATTGAGCAAGACGATATACTGTATATTTTCCATATATATATTCCATTCATTCATTCATTCATTCATTCATTCATTCATTCATTCATTCATCCATTCATTCTATACCGCTTATCTGAACTACCTCGGGTCACAGAGAGCCTGTGCCTATCTCACTCTCATTCGCTGATGCAATCACACACTACGGACAATTTTCCAGAGATGCCAATCAACCTACCATGCATGTCTTTGGACCGGGGGAGGAACCCGGGGTACCCGGAGGAAACCCCCGAGGCACGGGGAGAACATGCAAACTCCACACACACAAGGCTGAGGCGGGAATCGAACTCCCAACCCTGGAGGTGTGAGGCGAACGTGCTAACCACTAAGCCACCGTGTCCCCCATACATATTCCATATTCAGTAAATTTTAATATACAGTATAGTACATTTTCTAGGTTTGGTTCCCAGTGTAGTCTCAGACTCCTGTTCTTGACTAACTGGAATTTAACCCAAAGTGAGCCTCTAATGTTTTAACTCAAATTCTTCTCAAAAGGTTTAACATGGTTTAGTATCCAGGAAAGTGGTAACTAAGTGGTCACGGTGATGGGCTTCTGCTTGGATAGTTGTGAGTTTGAATCCCAGGACCACCGAGCTGCCGGCTGGGCTTGTGTGCAAGGCTCCTAACCCTCAATTTCTCAGTTATCCAAATACGATAAATGTCAGTTGCTCTAGATAAGGGTCGCCTGCCAAATTCTGTAAATGTAACATCTCGTGTGTCACTCTGAGATGCTTTTCTGCTCATCACAGTTGTAAGCGGTGTAAATTTAAGCTGGTGTAAGCCTTTCTGTCAGCTTGACCTCTTTCATTAGCAAGTCATTTTGTCCGCCCACGGAACTGCTGCTCCCTGGAGAATGCTGTGAGACCACTACAGACTGTTGATCATGAAAATCCCAAGAGATTTCTGAAATACTCAAAGCAGCCTGTCTAGCACAGTCAGAAACGCAAAGGATAAAGTCACAGAGATCACTGAGATTGTTTTCCCAATTCTGATGTTGGATGTGAATATTAACCGAAGCTCTTGAACTGTTTCTGGATTCTTTTTTTCTGTTGTCTGGCATTATGGCCTACTGCTTATAGTAAAAGTTTGTATTAAGGTTTTTGAGATAGAATTTGTTCAGACCTTGGTGTGTGCCGAATCCGAGCCCTGGGATGGTCAAATAATAAAAGGTCACCTTGATAGGCTGCAGTGCTGGTGTTGATCAGAGCACAGATAGAGTTTGAAACGAAATGAAACGGGGGGCATAGAAGCCTTTATTATCGCCACATATACATTACAGCACAGTGGAATTCTTTTCTTCACATACCCCAACTGAGGAGGTTGGGGTCAGAGTGCAGGGGCAGCTATGATACAGTGCCTGTGGAGCAGGGAGGGTTGAGGGCCTTGCTCAAGGGCCCAACAGTGGCAGTTTAATAGCTGAATAGCTTAATAGCTTAGTAGCTTAATAGCTGAATAGCTTACTAGCTTAATAGTGGAAGTTTAATAGCTGAATAACTGCAAAAAAGCAAAACAATTCTCAATAATTTGCATCACTTTTATTTTTAAAAAGTCATAGAAAAATCAAACATTTTTTGCCACAGCATTTACATAAAGGTTACCGACCTTCCTCTGATGTAAATTTTAGCATGCATTATTTTCTACTCATCATCCATCCATCCATCCATCCATCCATCCATCCATCCATCCATCCATCCATCCATCCATCCATCCATGTATTCTCTACACTCCTTATTCTATTGAGTCACAGGAAAGCTAGAGACTACAACAGGAGACTCTGGGCACAAGGCAGGGTATATAGCAGGACAAAATCACGCACACTCACACATATTCACACTAAAGACAGTTTAGAGATGCCAATCAGCCTAGGAAACATGTTTTTAAACTGGGGAAGAAAACATATATACCCAGAGTAGACTCCGCAGGCTATGTAAAAAAACAAACCCCACAAACACACACATACACACACACACGGAAGAAGCAGAAATCAAACCCCCAACCCTAGAGCTGTAAGGTGATCATTAATCATGATTATGAAAGAACTTCTGTAAAATTAATATTCTCTAAGTTTACAGTCATCCTAGACTGGGGATCACCTTGACTAGTATCAATTCTTCCTCAAGATGAATGAATGAATACACTATTCAGTACCTGATAGAACAGGTATACAAGACTGAGGAACATCGGGGAACTGAAAGGGTTAAATAAGAACATCGACTTGTCAGCATACTCAAGCAAGAAGAATCTCTATCTTTCTCTGTCTGTCTCTGACACTTTCACTTTTAAGCAGTGGAAATGATAGGATCAGCAACATCTTCTTCATCTTCTTCATCAACATCTGGATAAGTCTTTTTTTTCCTCTCAGCGTGTCAATTTATCCACAACGGCTTCTAATGATCAGAAGCATAAGTGAAAGCTTTGAGAGATAGAGTGTTCTTTACTACTGTTATCTTTCTTTTTTCCCTTATTATTTTCTTTTTCTGCCAGACAGAGAGCAGAGGGGAAGGGGTAGGAGGTGGTTGAGAGCGAGGACAGGAAAAGGAAGTATTTTCTTCTCATCGCCCACTGTGCCTGAGCCATCCTTGAGCAAGCGTAAGTTCTCCTAGGTATTCATTTGCCTTTGGGGCAGATCATAATCCCATTTCCTTCTGTCCCAGTACTTCATCTTTCTCCCCTAATGTGAGTCATAAGGTTTTATTGCTAGGAGCGTGTTCTCCAACATCCCTTCCACACTACTCACTCCTAATGGGTTTCCACGTTGAGCTCACCACCCTCAGGAATGCACGTCTTTTTTGGGTAGTGGGTCTTAATGTGAAAAATACGCCCATATACAGTATATATTAGAGTACATGTCATATAAATAGCAAAAGCTGCTTTAAATCTAATGTACATATGCGATTCGAACTGATGTATGATCTCATCATAAGTATTTGATCGTCGTTTTCTAGTATTGTATCTCGTATATTGTATTGTATCGTTTTTTTTTTACAAGAAATCCAGATCTAGATTTGAATCCAAAACAAGCGAGAGAGTAGAAAGGAAAAACTCTTTGAGAAATCATGAGAAAGAAACATTGACAGGAACCAGACTTAAGAGCCAGATGGGAAGTTTGTTATCATCATCTGGGTTGTAATTCAAAACTGTTTACTGTAAAATTAAAGAGTGGACAATGTTTTGGTACAGTAGATCGAGCAGATCGTGGATGAGACAGATGTAGGATGAACACAGGACAGACGTAATGATTACAGCAGAAGAGCATAGGGACAAATCTACAGCATTCAGGTGAAATTATCTACTGAAGCAAGAGTGTCTTGGTCTTTTGTTGTGTTTGAGAAGTAAAAGTCTGCATGCTGATCATGTATGACCTTCTACACAGGCAGAGCCGGAAACGTAGAAGTACTGTAGGGCATCAGGAAGAATCAGACAGAGTCTGACAGTGGCCTTTAAAGATTTATGGCTTACACACACACACACACACACACACACACACACACACACACACACACACACACACACACACACACACATGCATAAATACAAACACACAGGTACACACATACACATACAAACATACAAATACAGACACACATTCACACATGCATAAACAGAAACACACAGTTATACACACATGCACACACACACACACACCCACTCATACCCCACATAGACATACATACCCACAGTCATAAACACAAACACACAGATAAATACAGACACACACTCATACATGCATAAATGCAAACACAGGTACACAGACATGCACATATACACACATATAAACACACACACACACACACACACACACACACACACACACACACACACCCCTCCACATACAAATACATACACACATACATACACACAAACACACAAGTACACATGCATACATAAACACACACGCACACACATAAACACACACACAAACACACACATACTACCACTTCCATACAAATACAGACACACATACATAAACACAAACACACAGGTACACATGCATACATAAACACACACACACACACACACACACACACACACACACACACACACACACACACACACACACACACACACACACACACACACACACACACAACCCCTTCCATACAAATACAGACACACATACATAAACACAAACACACCCGTAAACACAAATACAAGCACAAAAGCGCACAGACAGACACACATACACACACATTGAGCCATGAGACTGTGACTGAGCAGCAAAAGCTGGATGGCATTAAAAAATAACTGCAATAAGCGAGGACATTGAAAGAAATTCTTCATGTGTAGGATAATCTCTTCCTGAATGAACTTCCCCTGAAGATCACTCACACAGCTCACTCACACAGCACACTCACACAGCTCACACAGCACTACATAACAGAAATAAGGAAAAACTCAAAAATCAACAAGAAAAATCACCAAAACGTAGATAACAATTACCAGACAAACACAGGAATCTCTGCAAAACAATATACTGTCCTGCTACACAAAAGAACACTCACACAAATATAATAGCAACAAAAATAACGCAACCCAGCTACATCTTGCAGTCTAATGTTACAGCTGTATACTGAATGTCAAGGCTGGCTTACAATTGTATGTAAACCTAACAAACACAACACAAAACAACACAGAACAAAAAGCCTTAAGAAGCAGCTCGACCCCGAACCACGAGACAACAGAACGCTGCCTCGCAGTCCTAATCAGAACGGCAATTTTTTTCATACAGAACTCACAGAATCTTCCCACATGTTAATAAAACACCAAGCTGCAGGAAGATCATGACCCCATCCACTCCACCTACTATAAACAAAAGGGGTCATAAAATAGTCCATGCAATTTACCATAAAACACAAAATAGCAAATATGTGACCATCACATAATCAAATTCTTTTATTCCATGACCACAGCATCATCTACAGGGCAGAATATCCACATTTAATAAAACGGTTCAAAAATCATTCTTCACTTTTATAAAACACACTGAATGTAATCGGTTTTATTTGTATTGTACTTTTTAACAATGGACGTAGATACAAAGCAGCTTTACAATGAAAAACTCTTCAAAAGAGGACCCAGAGCCATCCTTTTATGGGTGACACCAGAGAGTGTGATTATAAATAATTTCCTTTCCTCACTGTACACTATAGTCTCAAGGGCAATCGCGTAACAAAGAACGTTTGAGCAAATTACGATTTGAATTATGAGCATTAGCATGATTTCAATATAGTTTTCATATAAATTCCTTTCTGCACAAGCCATCAATGTACTCAATGTGTTCTTCGGTTTCCACAGAGTTCTTCATAGTTTATTGTTGTTGCTTCTTGTTTGTGGTTTTATTTTTAGTTCTTTGTGTATTTTCCTTAATGAATGAAGTGGGTCTGTGATGAACTTGCATCCAGGGTATACAGTACGCTGCCTTGTGCGTCGAGTGTCTTGGGATCCAGGTTCCTGGTAACATTTTGAGTTCCGCTTCATGAAGATTTCGGACATCCAAAGAGAAGATGCCAACTAGATGTTGTATTTGAAGATGACAACAACAACCTCCTAATTAATACATGATTGTCAAACTGTATCTGACTGTAGAAAGGACAGTATTCATAATAACACTCTCTGGTGTTTATGACAGTTTATAATCACACATTCCAGTGTCACCCAAATGAGCATGAGGTTCATTTTTGAGTCTGGTTCCTCTCAAGCTTTCTTCAGCTTCCATCTAAGGGAGTTTTTCCTTGCCACAGTCGCCTCAGTCGCCTCAGGCTTGCTCGTTGGGGATAAATACAAATACATTTAAATAGAAGTACAATATTATTCTTATATTTAACTTTTTTGTACTATATTTCTTATGTTCTGTAAATCTGCTTTAAGACAATGTGCTATACAAACAAAATCGAATTGAATTGAACATGAAGAGATTGGATGGACGGACAGACAGACGTACGATGGTACGAAGGAAAAATGTTAATGACATTCTTTCCAACATTTTCAAAGCATACTACAACATGAATTTGGAATCTTAAAGTCATTACCCTCCAAATTCTCTGGAAATAGAGTTTAATTTCTCAGCATCAATGTATATTCTTTAGCCTCAGATGCTACTCTGCAGAGAATATCAGCTAACAATGTACACAAAAGAACAATTATTATAAACATAAAAAAAAAACACAACCCAGCCGTTAAAAAAGCATTCTCCTTTTGTCAGATAATTGTACTGGCAAAAGATTCCCGCTTTTAGTTTACAAATCACACACAAACGAAACAAACCCTGTCTTACTCCTTACTTAGGAGACAGCCATGAAGAAAGACTATATACTGCATACTGAGAAGAAATATCGACTTCTGCTCCACACTTAAAGACTTACCATATGCAGTTGTCCAGTCACCTTCCTGAGGTAATTACTTCTTAGTTAAAAAAAGGTCATTCTTTAAACTACTATGAAGTGTTATTACAACATAAACTATATATTGTAATTAGATTAAATGACATTAATTTGGCAGACATGACCTTCAGAGCATTTGCATCTGAGGCAAAAACATATACATCAAAGCTGAACAACCCAAATAAACTCTTTTCCAGAGTATTTCCATGTCAAGAAGCTTTTGTTGTCATTTCAACTATATATATATATATATATATATATATATATATATATATATATATATATATATATATATATATATATATATATATATATATAGCTGTTGTAGTATACAGTGAAATAAGGCAATGTTTCTCCAGGACCATGGTGCTACATAAAACAAAGACAGAGCTAAGGACTTAAGTAAGTTAGTCCTAGCCACATAAAGTGTATCTGTGCAACCTGGTGCAAACAGTGCAAGACAAAAACAAAAAGACAGTGCAGAAAAAAAGACACTACTGTACAAACAAAAAAATTTCAAGACATTACACAAAAGACAATAAACAAGAGACAATACAACAAAGCAGCGCAGACTAGTGTAAATGGATACTGTATAGTGCATGTGCAAAAATGCTGGAATGAACTCTTAATATAATAGCGGCACTTATATGAGGTATTGTAATGTATTGTGCAAAACAGCAATCAACTGAAATGTGCAAAGAGCAAAACCTGTATACAAAAACAGCATGAAAACAGTTTGATATGGGTGGTGCTGTATACCTGGATGTATATTGGAAGAGTGTGTATTTGGTGTAGGTCAGTGCATTCCATACACTTGATTGTGTGTGTATTCTGCTCAGTAATTTCAGTTCAGTTATTGAGGAGTCTGATGGCTTGTGGAAAGAAACTGTTACACAGTCTGGCTCTACACCAGGTAGTTAGCTGTTGCACTTATGCTGTAAGCTGACTCGTCGTTCTTGCTGATGAGACCCACCACGGTCATGTCATCGGCGCACTTGATGATAGGGTTCGATCTGTGCATTGCTACACAGTCGTGAGTCAGCATGATGAACAGCAGTGGGCTGAGCATGCAGCCCTGAGGGGCTCCAGTGCTCAGTGTGGTGGTGCTGGAGATGCTGTTCCCGAGCTGGACTGACTGAGGTCTCCCAGTCAGGAAGTTCAGGATCAAGTTGTAGAGGGATCTGTTCCATTCCAGCAGGCTCACTTTCTCAATCTGGTGCTGAGGGATGATTGTGTTAAATGTAAAGTCAAAACTAAAGTCTATGAGCAGCATTCGTACAAAAGTGTCTTTATTGTCCAGGTGGGTGAGGACTAAACAAAGACCCAAGGCAATGGAATTGTCTGTGGAGCGGTTTAGACGATACGCGGTTTGGACAATACAGGGGGTCCAGTGAGGACTTGAAGCACTTTATTACAATGGGTGTGAGTGTGACAGAACGATAGTCATTGAGGCAGGACACTGTAGATTTCTTTGGCATGTGGACAATGGTGGTTGTCTTGAGGTAGGAACAACAGTGCTGCTCAGGGAAATGACGATGTCAGTTAAGACATCCGCTGCTGGACCAGACACCCTGCAAGGAATGGTGTCTGGTCCAGCAGTATTCTGTGGGTTGACTCTACATAGAGCTCTCCTCATGTTGACCATGGCCATGGATAGACAGAGTATCTGATCATTGGGGCTTGGCTGTAGATTGTCAGGTAGATTGTGGTTCTGAGTAGTTCCCCTCTTATTGCAAAGATTTGCATAATTAAAATCTCCGGCGATGATAAACAGTCCGTCGGGGTGAGCATTCTGCAGATCACTAATAGCCCCATAGAGTTCACACAGAGAATGAAATGAAAACCCTAGTGAATTCACGTGGTAAATAAAATGGCCTGCATTTAACAGTCACAAACTCCACTAATGATGAACAGTAGCTAGAAACAAGCACAGAGTTCTTGCACCATTCCCTGTTAATATAAAGACACAACCAACACTGTGAGCCTTATCACACAGAGCTGCATTTCTGTCTGCACAAAACGAGGTGAGCCCATCTAGCTGAATTCAACAAATAAGCAAATTAACCTGTGACATCATCTAGTAACTTCTGCCGATGTTCTTAAGCACACATGAGCTACTTTTCCACTGAAAAACAACATTCCAACAACACTGGTGCATCATTTCAGCAGCGAAACCGGAGTCAGGTCATCAGGAAGAGATCACATTTTTACTTCATCCAGAAGCTTGATGTGAACATTAGCTGATGCCTTTGACCTGTATCAGCATGATGCTTTGTGATTCTTTGAAAGAAAAACGTTTTAATATTTGCAGTGAATCAAGGAATTTGGTTCATAGTTCTAAACTGACTACACAAGAGCAGATCAATACAATGAGCTTTTCTGTTCGGGGCACATGCACACTAATGATATCCATGGCAAAAGTACTACTTTGTTGAGAAATAATGTTCTAGGTACGAAAAAAAGACGTTAATAAAATAACATAGTTACACTTTGGTCGGTGTGTTGTTAAAAGCTACATCAAGTGATACACTATGTGTTAGCAGAAATACCTCTAGTTTGGATACCGTACGTAAGAATCTGTTTATTTAAACTGTTTTTATATATATGTACTGTAATGCTCTTGAATGCATTATGCAAATCTGTACTTACCGACGTTTGGAGAAAAAACACTTGGTGCTCTGAAAAGGGTGGAAGCTTTTGGCCACAGGCAAAGATGTTAAGGAGAAGAAATAATGGGTGAAGAATAAATGGGAAAACTAGACAGATTGATACTGTAGATATATGACAAATTTATTTTTAAAGTCACAAAAGCTTTTTATTTTACAACTCCAGAATCCTGACCATAGGTTATTGTCTGTGCTGATTTTTACTTTCTTCCTGTATCCACATGGGTTTTTTAGGGTTTCTCCAGTTTTCTCCAAATTGTCTATTCTATGCATTTGTGAATGTGTGTGTGTGTGTGTGTGTCTGTGTGTGTGTGTGTGTGTGTGTATATTTTTTCATGATGCCCTGTGATGACATGGTTCCCATGTACAAAACAGGGAACATCTGTGGAGCTAACACACCCCTTATCAGCATAAAGCTCTGACTAAATATGACTAAATATGAATAGCAATATGAACTTCCACCCCAACTCCAACTTGCTACCCCATTCAGGTTGCCCCCTGTCTTGTGCCATAGGATAGACCTCAGATTCTTTTCAATCCTGTGTATTATAAGCAGTACAGGAAATTGATGGATCGTTGGAATTTATGCAAATTATTTCTATGCTCTTTGGCATGTAGGGCTCAAGAGAACGAGAAAAGTGACAGGCTTCTACTTTAGGTTCATGGGAATTATTCTGTTGTTTTTCATGATTGGTGATTAGGAGCAATAAAAAGGTCAGCAATAAGAGTGACACTATGAACTGGATGCGCCTCAAGGATGCTACAAATGACATGATTTAGTGAGTGAGAGAGAGAGAGAGAGAGCGAGAGAGAGAGAGAGAGAGAGAGAGAGAGAGAGAGAGAGAGAGAGAGAGAGAGAGAGATTTCACTGAAAGACATCTAAATGTTTAGCGCTCTGTGGAATTTGTTATACCAAGCTAGATTGCTTTTTATAAAAGATAAAGTGCTGTGTTATTGGTACATTCAGTAATTCTCATGTTCTCAACAACAAGGACTTAAACACTGCATGTCCCCCGATTTCTATAAACATGTTCCACTCTCCTATTATACTATCCTGTTTTCTTTTATACTCAGATGTTATTTATCATTTTATCGTCGTCTTTCGTGTTGTTTCTTGTATGCTTGCATATCCTGAGTACTACTCAGCATTACACCTTCACTGTCGATGTTCTATATGTTAATGTTGCATAAAGATGATCCTCCATTCTCTCTATTGAAAGCAATAGTGCAAAAGTTTTAAAAGCATTTCTACCACTCCTATTGTTATCGACAGCAATATGTGTGCCTATTGCTGACTATTTTGTTACACTCGGCTTCCCATGAGACTTTGTAAATGTGCCCCTGCTTTTTTATTTTCAAAGAGAAAGAGCGAGACTGGGATTGAAAAAAGAGAGCTGGAGAAGTTAGCTTATATTAGCAACCATTCTCTACAGTCTGCAATGATTGTATTATAGACTGAACAAGGCAGCTATTGCATTTCAAAGAGGCAATTTTAACTATTGAAAAAAGTTTTCATGTGATGAATGGGTATATCCAGCATTAAAGGATCACAGTTACTCTGGGATATTATATCTGCTCCAGACTATTGGCTAAACCTCAGGACTCTATAAAACATGACCTTGAGTAACAACTTGAAGGACTGAGAAAAAGTTGGAAGCAGACAAATTTGCCTGTCACTGCTTAACAAGGTACAGAGGCTTCCCGAAGCAGTTTCCATAGTGTTTTGTTGTCGTTATTATATTATTGATTTCAGCTTTCGATCTCACTTATTCCTGGGATGTAGAAACAGACATATTGCATATCTTTTTTTTTTTTAATACAAATTTTAGGTGCTTTTTAAGCATTTTGTCGAAAAATCTTTTGCAAGAATTACAGCTTTGACTGCAGGTACAATCATGGCACAACAGGATTTGAGTATTTTGTTCTATCAGATTGTTATTTGGACGTCTGTGAACAGGTTTTCAATTGAGATCATGCCTGGATTTGATTGGACCACTCGAGGGCATCGAGTCTGCTTGTCTGAAAGCCAACTATAGTGGTCTCTTGGCTGTGTTCCAAAGCTGACGATCTTCCTTGTGATATCTTCCTGTGGACTTTATTTGGGATCAGTATCAGTCTGTTAATGCAGTGTCGCACGCATGTGACTGCAGTTGGAATTGCTAAGAATTGTGTTTTGTAAACAAAATATTGTATTTACTTTTTCACAATCAGACAGTATGACATGTAGTGAAATCCATTTTACGATTAAAATTTTAAATGTAAAATTTTAATATTAAGATAAGCCTGGGCGGGAAGAGAATAAAAATTAATTCTACTTCAAATAGAACTTTAAAATACAATAATGCACAAAGTAGGGGAAAAACGAGAAGAATACATGAATCTAGCCACGGGGGTCACAGTCCAGTGACTTCTGTGCCGAACCCAAGCCCGGATAAATAGAGTGGGTTGCGTCAGGAAGGGTATCCGGCGTAAAACATTGCCAAATTAACCATGCAAATCGTCAGTACGAATTTCATACCGGATCGGTCGAGGCCCGGGTTAACAACGACCTACAGGACGCCGGTGGAAATTGTTGATCGAAGAAGATATGTTATAATATTTGTTATCGATTTCATTACATTCACATGGATTTGGTTTTCCATCACTATTTCTCACTTTCTGTAGATTTTTGCTCTCACATATTAGCAAACATAGCTAAATGGCACTTATCCTGTCCTTTGTAGAAAAGGTTGTATTTTCCATTAATGTTGTCTAGTGAAAATCATTAGGTCAGGAAACACCACCTAAAGCAGGGATTAAGTGAAAGTGACATGATATACAGCTAAGTACTGTATGGTGACCCATACTCAGAATTTGTTCTCTGCATTTCTGCATTTAACCCATCCAAAGTACACACACACACACACACACACACACAGCAGTGAACACACACACACATACACACACACACACCATGAACACACACCTGGAGCAGTGAGCAGCCATTTATGCTGTGGTGCCCGGGGAGCAGTTGAGGGGGTTCGGTGCCTTTGCTCATGGGCACCTCAGTCGTGGTATTTCCGGTCCGAGACTCGAACCCACAACCTTAGGGTTAGGAGTCAGACTCTCTAACCATTAGCCACGACTGCCCTCATACAAATACAACATGAGGAACAAAACATAACAATAACATGGGAACCAGGAAACGAAGACTGACAAAGACAGATACAAAAGGGTATATAGGGCAAAACATTAAGGTAAATGGGGAACAGGTAACATGATGGGAAAGTAAAACAATAGTTAGGGCATGGCACAATTTACACTGGGAATAACAAACATACCGGCTATGATGAAACTGTCCCAGTAGATCCTGTCACATGCTTTTGCTTTGTCATTAAAGGGATTAAGATGATGTGTACACTAGGGATGTTTCTGAATACAAAATATTCATTCAGAATAAACCGATGCTGCATTATAAACATATTTATATACAAGTATTCACAGGGCATTTGCTTGTGGGAGGCAAGGGAAAAAAATGCTGCACAGGCTGGAGGTTCAAACTTTCGAGTGGGCTCCAGCGACTAGTCATATATATATATAAAGCTTGATGATTGCTGAACATAAATGTTTATTGCTGAGCGATGCATTTACAGGATCTATTATATCTGCCTGATCGGTGATGGACTGGTTGAGTATGGACTGTTGAAACAAACCTCATAACTGAGTGATCCGGATTAAAAAACCAGACATGTCCAAAACTGCTTAGACCGGTATGAAGCGATGTATACGAGGATGAATTCTGTAAGAGTCAGAATTAGCACATCATTGTTAGGGATCAGCGCGGATCCGTAAGGGATCAGCGCAGACTTGGTGCCATGTGCGTTTGTTGTTTGTTTGTGTCACGTGATTGCCCCGTCCACGTCTGCTCCTCCCCGGTCATCACACCTGTTTCCCTTTGTGTGTGATTGTCCGTGTCGCTATATATGTGAGCCGCGTTGCATTAGGCAGCGTGGCTTCATTGATTATATTGTGTATTCCCTGTGTAGCGTGGTTTATGTTTGTTCTTCCTAATGTATTAAACCCCTTTCATTTGAAGCTATCCTGCGTACGGGCCTGTCTCCAAGCCACCTCTGCCAGGGTCCTGACAGAATGAAGCCGCCTCGACCATGCAGACCCAGCAGGATAGCTTCCAGCTCGGACCGGCTTTTTTTTTTTTTCATTTTCCCCCTGGACTGTTCCGCCAGTCCTTCCGGTGACATCGCTCCGCATCTCGCCGGTGAAGGACTCTACTTCCGGTTCCGTTCCGAGGAGGACGTCGCTTCACCACTTCCGCAGGGGGTGCTGCAGGCTCGAGGCAGGGGCGCCTTCCCGCCCTCCCGCCCTTTCCCTCAGCTCGCGGTGCGTCGGGGGAAGATGCTCGGCCCTTCAGCTCGGCGGTGGACATCACTCGGCTCTTCAGCTCGGCTGTGGACTTCGCTCGGCCTTCAGTTCGGATGCGGACGTCGCCTCAGCTCTTTAGCTCGGCTGTGGATGTCGCTCAGCCCTTTCCGGCTGCGCCGTCGTGTGCCTCTGCTCCCCCCACGTTCCTCGCCGTGTGCCTCTGCTCCCCTCGCCTATCTCGCCGTGGTCCTTGCTCTCCCCACTAGCCTCGCCGTCGTCCTTGCTTCCCTCACTTGCCATTCGTTGTGGACCTTGCCGGGTTTTGGTGCTTCGGGAGCCGCGCCTTAAGGGGGGGGTTCCGTTAGGGATCAGCGCGGATCCGTTAGGGATCAGCGCGGATCCGTTAGGGATCTGCGCGGATCCGTTAGGGATCTGCGCGGATCCGTTAGGGATCAGCGCGGATCCGTTAGGGATCAGCGCGGATCCGTTAGGGATCAGCGCGGATCCGTTAGGGATCAGCGCGGATCCGTTAGGGATCAGCGCGGATCCGTTAGGGATCAGCGCGGATCCGTTAGGGATCAGCGCAGACTTGGTGCCATGTGCGTTTGTTGTTTGTTTGTGTCACGTGATTGCCCCGTCCACGTCTGCTCCTCCCCGGTCATCGCACCTGTTTCCCTTTGTGGGTGATTGTCCGTGTCGCTATATATGTGAGCCGCGTTGCATTAGGCAGTGTGGCTTCATTGATTATATTGTGTATTCCCTGTGTAGCGTGGTTTATGTTTGTTCTTCCTCATGTATTAAACCCCTTTCATTTGAAGCTATCCTGCGTACGGGCCTGTCTCCAAGCCACCTCTGCCAGGGTCCTGACAATCATGCTGACAGTGATGATATTATTACCTTTTATTCAAAGTTCAAAATCTTATTTGTCACGTACACAGTTATTTACAGTATACAATAAAAAACAAGGCTGCTACTTCTTAGTCTGTGCATGTAAATAAACTATATATAAGAAATTATATTAAAAATAAGAATCGATAGATGTAATAAAAAATAAGAAGAAATAAAATTAATATGGAAAATAAATAAATCGATGTGCAGTATGATCCGTGTAGTAACAGTACGGAAGGTGCAAACACCACAGGGTGAAAAAGTGATGTGCCAATGTGCAGATGGATTACATGTACAGTGAAAGAACAGTGTGCAGAATGTCAATGGACTCTTTATGGACTCCTAAGGGATCTTTGGGTGCTTTCCAGTGTTTCTGGGGATAAGCTGATTTCTTGATTAGTTGACTACTAAATGAATAAACTGTCTCTGAGGGGAGCTGTTGCAGTGGAAACAAACAGCAAGGCACATGGTTAAGATATGCAGGGAAATGTTAGACTAGTGAGATCCATTGTACAGTCAGCTGCACAAGACTACACTGCAAAAATTCTTGTTTTTAACATCATTTAGTGTTAATGGGCCGCTATTTGCATAAAGCAGAGAGTTTGTTGTCTCTAAATAAAATGTATATACATTCCTTGCAATGTGTGAAGAAAGCTTGTGGACTATAATGCACTGTGAGTCCAATCTTACTCAGGTGGTTTATACTGAACAGCCATAACATTAAAAACTGCCTAATATTGCATAGGTCTCCCTTATACAGGTAAAACATCTGATCTGTTAAGGCATGTTCTCCACAAGATGTTTGAAGGTGTGCTGTGGTGTTTGGCACCTAGACAGCAAAGCATTGTGAGTTGTAGCCTCTACGGGTCAATCTTCTTTATACCACAGATCATAATCAGATTGAGAACTGGGGAATTTGAATTCAAAGTCAACACCTTTAACTCTTTGTCCTGTTTCTCAAACTATTCCTGAATCATCTTTGCAGTGTAGGAAACTACCATTAGAGAATACGTTGCCATGGATCAATATACTTGGTCTGGAACAATCTTCAGGTAGGAGATTTAGATGCAATGCAACATTTATAAGATTGCCAGGACTCAAGGTTTCCCAGCAGAACATTGTCCAGGGCACCACACTGCCTCTGCTGGCTTACTTTCATATCATATTGCATTCTGGTCTCATCTCTTCCCCGGGTATGCAACACACAAGCACACATCCACATGATGTAAAAAATTCATCAGACCAGGTGACCTTCTTGCCCAGAGCATCACACACACATCATTAGAAGGTACTAACCACTGCATACCAGGATACCCTAAGACCTCCAATCTTGGAGATGCTGTACTGTACGTGCTCATTTTTCCTTCTTAGCACACATCAACTTTAAGAACCGACTGTTCATTTGCTGCCTAATGTATCCCACCTATTAGATTAGCTACCAAGTGCCACAGTAATAAGAAAATCATCTGCCATTGGTTAATGCTATGGCTAAATGGTGTAGATGCAGATTTATTATTTGTTAACAGTGTATCCTAAAAAGCATTGATGCTGGAGATTTAATTGAAATGACAATAACAGGCTTTTTTTCTCTCTTCTTTCTAGGAATTCAACCTAAAACTATGGATATAGTCTCAGCTTAAAGCTTTACGATTTCAGGGTGAATACTGAGTTCTTCAAGCTTAAAAAAGATAAAGCCTATATCTTTGGTCTCATCTGTTAAACTTGGGAGTTAAGAAATAAAAGTTACAAAATATAAAATAAGAACTGTGTAGTGTCTTCATCTTGTTTTTTCACCGGAATGAGTTCTGAAAAAAGAGAAATGTGAGAAATAGCAGTCCCCAGAGGGGCATCAAAATGCATTGAGGTCACTGGAATTTATGCTATGAAAATGACTTTCGGTGCGTGGCGCATGCGGTCACATCCGTTATCCGCTCCTTTGCATAGCAAACGAAGCATTCTCAATCACTTTCTATTAACATTCACGAACACTTGCCCACATCCCATACCTCCATTGCATTCAATCAATTTCCCCAACCAAGCGTTGTGAAATTAAAAATAAATCATTAAATAAGATTTTACAAAATGGCATCCAAATGAGCTTGCTTGATGACCTCAGAAGAGCAAACCTTTTTTCAATAAGAACAAATTGAGAAATGAGAAATGCTGCTGTAAAAAGAATGCATATGATAATGAATTAGATAATACTCAAGTGACAGGAGTTCACTTGGCTTGCTCCTTATAATTGGTGATTTATACACTCCTCCATCAGCAAACACATTAGTCTGAGTCAATACTAATGTGGGCTCACTATGTCTGCAGGCTACTCGACACCAGATAACGATCCGAGAGATTTGTTTCCTTTACACATACCTGGCTTAAAGCAGAATGGGTAAAAGGGGTTGAAACACATCATACACACACACACACACACACTATATATATATATATATATATATATATATATATATATATATATATATATATATATATATATGATTATAGCATTTGGATGGTGGCCCTCATCATAAAATTATAGCATATGGATGATGGCCTTTAATCCCTGATATCCTGATATATATATATATATATATATATATATATATATATATATATATATATATATATATATATATATATATATATATAGTTTCTGAATGTCATTTGTTTTTCGTATTTTCCTTAACGTTCCTATTGATTTGTCATTCGCTTTGCTCATTTCATTTGCAAAGTAAAACACAAGGTAGATAAATAATGTAAATAATAACCACCTATTGCACTTGCTTTTTAAATTCAATGCACAGCCACACAGCCCAAACATGTTGAAATGTTGTCTGGGTCAAATTGGTTTGAAGAGAAAGGATATTAAACTCACTTAGCTTTCGTACTGATACTCTGATGCTACAATTTAATAGAAAAGGAAATCATAGCATGCCATAATGGAAATAATGCACATAATACAGTATCAAAACTGTTTTGTTTCTTTTTCTTTTTCATTTTATAGGATAATCTTTGTTCCTTTAGTCCAGGCCATTTTTAGCTGTGGTGTATAATTTATCATCATAGCAAAATGTTTATATGCTGTTAGTCTTTGCTGTATGATGTATTATTTGGCAAACAAGCAGATCAGTTGATGCTATTTTAATTTTGAAATTATATGACTTTAGGACATAAACAAAGGACTTTAGAACTTTAGGACACAAACATCACAAACTTTAATATCTAATCGCATTTACATTAAATGAAGCCTTTTGTGTCGCATTGAGCCAGTACAGTAGACTGCGGCTGATGGTAAATAATCAAGAAAAGCACATGGTATGATGAGAGGAGGGAAATGAAATAAATGTAAATAAAATGTAAATGAAAAGCACTTAAACACACTAGCTGGATGTAACCACAGGCCTGCTAGTATTTGGACAGGATGAAGAAGCTGGAAACGAAACCACCCACGGGGAAAATATGGCCATATGGACAGAATGAGAGGATGTTGGAAAGAACCCAGCTTTATCCCCAGTTTCTTTCTTTTTTTTTTAGCAATCTGGCTAATGCTATAGGCTTATCTATGAGCAGTGTGATGGTGCTTAGCCACTGGTCTGGTGGCCAGTGAAACAGAAGGGATAGTCTGAGCAGGATGCCAAGAGAGGACTCTCCTAAGTAGGAAGCATGGAGACCTCTCCCCAATCCCAGGATTTTATGTCAGCAATACAGTTATCTTAGCAGGAAAAAAGTGAACAGTGTCAGTGACAGATTAGCTGTATTTAGACAAATCCCCGAAGAAGCTTTAAATGACTGTTTACTGATTCTGTTCCAGTCATGTAATTATCATGTAATTATTATATCTGGACAATCATCCTTCATAAATTCCCAAATAAAATTTTTTATTTTGTTACAAATTCCAGTGAACATTTTTTAACTGAAGACCAAAGACTGATTGTTTGTTATTTATTTATTTACTAAATTACTAACTTACTTATAGTAATGCTGAATCATTTAACAGTTCCTTGTAAATGCCCAACATATTTCTATATTTTAAGCCAAAATTGTATATTTTTTTAATATTGGCCATTAACATACATATATCCACAGAGAGTGATATATACAGATTAGATTAGAATTTTAATACATAAATGCAATATTATTGATTTGAAATCCCTGCTAGTTTACAATCTCTGAGCAATGTACTGTAACATCTGATGTAGCTTCTCTTTGCTTGTAATCCTCTACAGGTCAAATCCCCTTCTATAGAACTCTAGATGTTATCAAGCACAATAAGTCTTCCCAGATCTAGATTGAAGTTTAGAGGCTTTCAGTGTAAGCTTTGGAACAGCCTTCCTCTATACATTAGGACTGCTTCTATCCTAAATGATTTCAAATCCAAGTGACCAGCCATTGAGGTAGTTTTAAATATGTTACATGATGAAGATCTTTGTAAAGAACTTTGTTCCTACTAAGTTGTTTCTATTTATGCTTTTTCTTGCTTAGCATACACAGCGTTCGAATCCGCTGCGGAAAATACGAAGAATTACACTTACAAAAGCCAAGTAGAAGAGTGACAGTGATGCAATAGGATAATAGGAGTCTTTCTGCCAGTTTTGAAGGAAAATGTACCGGTAGTTCTGTCTATAGCTTCAAGCTGTTCTGTGAAAAGCTCCATAATTTGTGTTTGAGTTTCAGTATGTGTATGAGACGAGCACAAAGCAGAGAAAGATGGCTAAATTACAAGAGTATTTATAGCAAATTCTTTATTATATGGTTAGAAAGGCTGAAACAGAACCACTATTTCAATTCCTACTGTGCCAGCTCCAGTTGTGTTCCACACCATGAATATTTCGGTCCTCCAGTGAGAAGACACCAACCTTGTGAGGACCCAAAGGCACTTACAGATGTACCAGATCCAGTTGGATTTTGTTTAATGAAAATTTTAGACATTCAAAGAGAAGATGGCATCTATGTATGGTCATTGAGGACAACAACATTCTAGTCAGTACACAATTGTGGGACTGTAGAAAGGACATTATTCATAATAACACTCTCCGGTGTTTGTAAGTCTGGTTCCTCTCAAGGTTTCTTCCTCTTCCTCATCGAAGGAAGTTTTTCCTTATTAAAAGTCGCATCAGTCACCGCAGGCTAGTTCATTCACAAACATAGTTAAAAATAAGTCTAATATTCAAATTCAAATTGAATTTATTTGTATAGCATTTTAACAATTCACATTGCTTCAAAGCAGCTTTACAGAAGTATAGAAACAGAAGGAAAAAAAATAATAAATATATATATATAATAATAATAAGAAGAAGAAGAAGAAGAAGAAGAAGAAGAAGAAGAAGAAGAAGAAGAAGAAGAAGAAAAAGAATAAAATTAAAATTTAAAATTAATTTAAAAATAATACATTTTAAATTTTTAAAAATACTATATATCTATCCCTATCCCTAATGAGCAAGCCAGAGGAGATGGTGGCAAGGAAAAACTCCCTGAGATCATATGAGGAAGAAACCCTGAGAAGAACCCATCCTCATTTGGGTGACACTGGACACGAAATAATGTAAATGTAAATAATGTCCTTACTGCAATAGTTTATAATAGTGCAACCGAGAGCTCTTGAGGAACTAAAGGAACAGCACAAATTTTGAGTTCACCATGAACCCAACACTAAATCCTTACTGTCAAAGTCTTCAAATGATTTCTGATAAAGACCAGACCATACAGCTGACTGACACAACAATGGTTCAAAGAAGACATGACAGTCTCCGGGCGGCTTCATCTACAACAATCCCACGAGTCACTGGCTGACCATGCAGATAAATCTCCAGCAGGGTTCACAGGGCAACGAGACTCCAAACCAGGGGTAGAACATCAGGATTGATGAAGTAGCTCAGTAAAAGGAGACGATCAGACTAGAAACTCGGAACACTGGGAGCTCGAGAGTGAAATATATAGCTTGAGAGAGAGAGGTGAAAATTGTTAGCTATGAATGATATGTTGTAATATTAATGAACTTTTTGTCCTATATTTCTTATGTTTTGTAAAGCTGCTTTGAGACAATGTCCATTGGTAAAAGTGCAATGCCATTCATTCATTCATTTTCTACCACTTATCCAACCTTCTCGGGTCACGGGAGCCTGTGCCTATCTCAGGCGTCATCGGGCATCAAGGCAGGATACACCCTGGATGGAGCACCAACCCATCACAGGGCACACACACTCTCTCATTCACTCACACACTCACACACTACGGACAATTTTCCAAAGATTCCAATCAACCTACCATGCATGTCTTTGGACCGGGGGAGGAAACCGGAGTACTCAGAGGAAACCCCCGAGGCACGGGGAGAACATACAAACTCCACACACACAAGGCAGAGGCAGGAATCAAACCCCCAACCCTGGAGGTGTGAAGTAAACATGCTAACCACTAAGCCACCGTGCCCCCCAGTGCAATACCAGAAAAATTGAATTGAATTGAATTGTTTGTTCATCTCAGCCGATTGCACAAGTCAAGTCAGTTTCATGTCCAGGTCATGTCTTTGAACTGTGTAGTCTGTGTGTATTTGTTGCCTGAGTATGTTTAGTTTTGCAGGGCATAGTCTATCGACTGTGTTAAATCTATGTGGGGTGCTGAAGAGTTTTACTGGTGATCTCATTGTGCTTATAAAAATGGAAAAAATTCCCAAGCTGCTCATTCCAGATGGTATGAGATGATATTCTCTGTACTGTTTACTCAACACATATGGTAGGTGTCCACACTCATTACATCTATGAGCAAAGTCTCGGCTCATTTTTCCTGTACAGAACATTGTTAATTCCGATTTACCATCACGCCGTTCTACACAGCCGATAGCCAAAATCATGTCTTATTATACAAGTTCTTGTTTCATGACCGTCTAGTGAGCAGTGATTCCTCAATCATGAGAGGTGTACTGCTTTGATATGTATAAAGTTATGTCTTTATGTAATATATGCCCTCTAGGAGCAATAATGTCCCAATCTTATCAACATGCACATATATTTCCTAGGAAAAGATTCACTTTATTCTTCTTGCCATTCAAAGCACTGTGCCTGAACAACATTTCCTAGTCGGACTGTGTGCTTCTAAAGTGTCAAAGCAATATGGAAAGGATATTGAAATCTTTCGCAAGCTTTCATGTACGACTCCCACAAACACATCAAAATTACATTCATAATTGTATTCATCTGCAGACCTGCCAAATCCGAAGAGGAATAATGCACAGATGCCCTGAGGGGAGGAATAGGTGATCGGTTGGGTGAGGTTTTTGGTGTTTTATACTGCAGGACTTTTTCAGTATAGTCCATTTAAACATCACTTGTATAAAGACTTTAGATAAGTGATGCATGCATGTATTCCAGCCTGGTCACAGCCTTTAAAAAAACATTCCATGGGATACAGCAACCATCACCTGCTTTGTTTTTGATCTGTTTCAGATCACGTGTACCGAAGACACTACAACCGTTCTTATAAATTCTTTTATTAATTGCTTTATTGCCATAATAGCTTTAATAGCATCTTATTTTGACTATGCAGGGTTCTTTTTTTTTTCCTGAAAAGACACTTTCCTACAGTTCAGCTTGTATAACAGTGTAAATTTGCTGTCCCCTAAAAATAACTCAACACACAGCCATTAATGTCTAAACTGCTGGCTACAAAATTGAGTACACCTCTAAGTGAAAATGTCCATATTGGGCCCAATTAGCCATTTTCTCTCCCCGGTATCATGTGACTCGTTAGTGTTACAAGGTCTCAGGTGTGAATGGGGAGCAGGTGTGCTATCGCTCTTATACTTTGAGAGACTCTCTACGCACTGCTCTCCAAACTAAAAAAATCTGAATATCATGGATTTGGTACACTGGTCTCTCAACGCAATTGACACCATCTTCTCGACGAGAAGGTGGCTATAGCTTGGCTATACGATGGACGCGTGGGAGAGGTGGCGGGTCGTGTGTCTTGCGGCTCTTTCCGTGGAGGACGTTGAAAATATCTACCTATTCGGAACCATGATAACAGGTTGTCCCCGGAAGAGCACTGCCGTGGGACGCTATTGCGTTCCTCCCCCCACTTCCACAGACACCTGCTGATTGTTGAATCTGTCTGGGACCTGTCTCATGGAGGCTGTCTCCATGGCAATTTGCTGTTTATTGTTATGTCAATCTTGCGGACTGAGGCACCTAGATTTGATGCCGGGAGCAGCGACTCTCCAGACCTACACATTTACATACATACACACACACGCACATATATGAAGATATGTATTCACCCCCCACTCCCCATCAAACGCCTTCACCGCTTTGTACCACCAGTCTGACAAGCGGATCTATGACCAGCGCCGAGTATGGCTGCAGGACCGGATGGCTGCTTGACTGTGCTGGATTATCTCCACCCCCCACTCCCCTCCCCTGTTGCAAGTCATGTGTTTTTCATGGCATACTGATTATGTGCTTATGTTGCTGAGGTGTTTTTCCTGTTCCCACACCATACTCCCCACAGGAATATAGTTTGGGGGTTGTTCATTTCTCCTCCCCGCCCTCATGTTATGCTGTATTTCTTCTTCAATCCCCTGTCTTCCTGTCCTGTCCCCCCCTTGTCATATTGTATGTATTGTATGTATGGACAGGTTGATGGCTAATTTTGCTGGTACCTGTGACCAGCGACAATAAAGGCTACTACTACTACTACTACTACTACTACTACTACTACTACTACTTATTATTATCACAATCATTAAAATATTTTTTTAATTTATTAGAAGTGTTAGATCTGACACTTCCTACATGTAAGCCTTCATAATCCTTCATTTTCTTTTTCTATTGAACTTTCTTCTGATTCCGAATAAAATTGTTAACTGATGTGAGCCAACATTTTTGTCTCGGATGATAGATTTGATTTCATGTTTACAGACTTGAAACATTCTTCATTTACATGCACAGAAAGTCAGGCCGCGTCATCCGAGCGAGGAAATTGAGACGAGCGCAACAACGGAAAGGGAGAAAGGGGGGTGGGGTCAGTTAATATCGAAGGGATATAAACATCTGCACAAATCATTGCAGATTAATATTTTTATGTGACTGGCTCATATGCTGGTTTTACTAGGGAAAAAAGAAGACTTATTTGGCATTGACTTTTTTCTCCGTCTTTCGGACTGAGGAAATATGCTCTTTCACAGAAAACCTTTTGAACAAACAAATTTTCTAATGTTCAGGGGTTTCCATTCTTTTTGAAGGGTTGCAAGGTTTGCTTGCTTTAAGTAATCTATACATCGCCACGTCCTTTGATCCGTTTTTTTCTCTCAGGTTGTTACCAGAGGAAATGACTTTACTGTCTGGGTTACAAAGATAGTGGAGACAGAAAGATCTTTTTGAGTCACGTCCTTTGCATTCTGAACATTACTTGTGGTTTGATCAGTAGTTGTTTTCATTGTAATAAACTGGAAGACCTTGTTAGGTATAAAGCTTAGCATGTAACTGCAGCATGTTGGTCCTTCCTCACGTTTGCCGTTTCAGTCGAGCCATCTCGGACAAAATTCCTATCCTCATACCACTCCTTGATTTATTCCCATGCCCTTTGATAACCTGTACCCAATGATAAACATTCAGCCTGAGCATTCAATATGCCTTCGAGTAAGCGAGGCTGACATTCATACAGGCTCTAGAGGTACTTGTTTTGTTTGCAGACATGCCATTTGTTATTGGTGCAGTCATTTAAGCGAAAGGCAGAGCAAAAGGCTGATTGGATTGCTTTGAGCTTTCATTACCCTCTCAATAGATCAATGCTGGGCCTTTATTTTTGTCTTTCTCAGTGTACTATGCTGACTAGCTAAATTGCATCTCCTAAAGGTTATAGAGGAACCTTATGATTAAATGGCAAGAGGATTTTTTCTCTCTCCTTATTTATGAATTGTTGGGGCATAGCAAAAAAGTGGTATCAATCAGGTAACACTGTTCAGCCTGATGAGTTCCTTTATGAAAGAGTGATCTCTCACAAATTGTCTCACTTGTGTGAATTAATGCTTCTGTCACTAATGAATGAGAAATCGGACTCAAGAGTAGAAAAGTGGAGAGGTATGAGGTGATGATTTTATCCATTTCAGAGTCCAAGAGACAAGATAATTCTGTGCCCAGCTAACAGCTATCAGTATTAAATAGTTTGTAAGAAGGTTAGGCTGTATTGTTCTGATTATATTGTTGTTTTTATTTTATAGCCATAACATTAAAACCGCCTGACTAATATTTTGTAGATTCTCTTCTACCACCAAGAGCTCTGAAAGTGTGCTGTGGTGACTACCACCAACAGATTAGCAGCGGATCCTTTAAGTCCTGTAAATTGTGAGACTGGACCTCCATGAATCAGAATTTTTCCAGATGTTTATCCAGTACATCTCACAGATGCTTGATCAGATTGAGAACTGGGGAATTTGAAGGCAAAGTCAAAACCATAAACTCTTTCTCATGTTTCACAAACTATTCCCTAAAAATCTTTGCAGTGAAGAAAGTAGGATTATCTTGCTGAAAGAGGACACTGATGTTAAGGAATATCATCGCCATGATGATGATACCTTGTCAATCTCTAGGTATGTGATATATGCCAAAGCAGCAGAACATCACGCTGCCTGTACTGGCTTACTTCCCTTCTATATTGTGTCCTGTTGCCATCTGTTCCCCAGGTATACAGCCCAAAATCACACGTCCACATGATGGAAACGAAAATGTGATACATCAGAACAGGTGATCTTCTTCCATTGCTCCATGGTCCAGTTCTGATGCCCATTTGCCCATTGTAGTTACTTTCAACAGTGTACAGGGGTTAGCATGGGCATGTAACATTCTGGGCACCCATGACCCTGACCCTGGTTCACCAGTTGTCCTTCCTTGGACCATTTTTGTCAGGTAATATCTAAAAAAGTGCTCTGTTCCAGTTATCTAGCCCTTACATTTGCCTATTTTTCAGGCTTCCGACATAACTTTGAGAACTGACTGTTGACATTCTGCATTAGATATCCAACCCCTTGACAGGTGACACTGTACCAAGATAATGCTATTCACTTCACCTGTCAGTAATTTTAATCTTACAGTTGATCTGTGTACATCTACTACATTTTCAAGAACATTTTCATCATCTCAATTTTAATCCATTTCCCTTGCTTTTTATGTTATTGTCAGTTTAGTATAAATTCATTAATACAGTCAGTCATTCATTCATCTTCTGTGTCCTAGTCAGTTACATGGAGGACTCGTTGCTTGCCCCAGAAATAGCCTGGGTATGAGACAGGAATACAGAATGGATGGGATTCCAGTCCATCACACAGCGTACTGCACACACTCATTTACACCTGGGGCAATTTCGTTCAGTCAGCCCTATTGACACGTGTTTGGGCAGTGGAGAAAACCCAGAAAGCCTGGAAGAAACCTACAAATACACAATGAGCACGTATAACATTCCACACAAGCAGCAAGGCTGAATAACCTCTGGATGCAACACAACTTTAATGATTCTGAATGAATGCAAACACAGATACAGCCATACATTTTTGTTAGTCCTGAGATGTCACTGTAACTCTGTTTAATAATACTCAGGCAGGGATTTAAACACACCAACAGCCTCTAGTTGCTAGACCATATGAATATCACATTTCGTGTAATCAACCTTGCATGACTAAGCTCCTTTTGAAAAACATATTGCAGTCCCCCCCCCCCCCCCCCGAGGATTTTAGGAAAATCAGGTTCTGCAGATGTTACTTCATTGCCTTAATTTGATTTTATTGTCCTTTATAGCTATAGACAGGAGAGACAGATAGAGGGAGGATAGAAAGAAAAGGCTTTGATGAGTTTTGAGAAATGGGGATTTGAGATAGCAGCAGTACAAGTAGAAGCAGCAATTACTTGGGTAGAACCGACTGAGATGTCAGCCAATACAGTGTAAAGCATGTTGACTTAATCTGGGAACAAGTCTGGATAATACATCAGCTTGCCAAAAGTAGGACAGTTTTAGTGGCCTGGTGTACTTTGCTAACTACAGCTGCTGTGAACCTACCTGAAGGTCCACTGAACAAAGGTTTCATCCCATATCCATTTGAATAGAGAATGTTATCAGAACATTCAGTATTGTGTACAAAAGGCTTTAGATGTCCAGACTTTATAAACCATTCAGAAATGTTCTGAAAATGTATGCTGATGCACTGCTGGTTGGACTTATTGTTTGCTATTGGCTGAGTCCATTTGATTGTAAAGAAATTTCCTGTTTCATACATAAGCATAGACCATTTATTTATGGACCACTTCTGAAAGAAGTTGCTGGTGATTTTTTTAATCAGCATGTAATACCACTCACTTCCAGTAGTAGTTTAGATCTATTATAATACAGTATACATCATATAGTAACATAGAGACAAAAAAAATATGATGTACACTGTAGTGATACCTATGGTGGCCGAGAAGTGCAAAACAAATTAACAAATCCGAAAACACATTAAGAAATCCGAAAACAAATTAACAAATCCGAAAACAAATTAACAAATCCGAAAACAAATTAACAAATCCAAAAACAAATTAACAAATCCAAAAACACATCACATTAAGAAATCCGAAAACAAATTAACAAATCCAAAAACAAATTAACAAATCCAAAAACACATCACATTAACAAATCCGAAAACAAATTAACAAATCCAAAAACACACTAACAAATGTCTTGTCCAATGATCGGTAAGTTTCCATTCAAAAACGATACATACCGTTAGGTATCTGAATGGTTGTTGTGTTTTCGGATTTGTTAATGTGTTTTCGGATTGTTAATTTGTTTTCAGGTCTGTTAATGTGTTTTCAGATTTGTTAATTTGTTTTCAAATTTGTTAATGTGTTTTCGGATTTGTTCATTTGTTTTCAGGTTTGTTAATGTGTTTTCGGATTTGTTCATTTGTTTTCAGGTTTGTTAATGTGTTTTCGGATTTGTTAATTTGTTTTCAGGTTTGTTAATGTGTTTTCGGATTTGTTAATTTGTTTTCGGATTTGTTAATGTGTTTTCGGATTTGTTCATTTGTTTTCGGATTTGTTAATGTGTTTTCGGATTTGTTAATGTGTTTTCGGATTTGTTAATGTGTTTTCGGATTTGTTAATATGTTGTCAGGTTTGTTAATGTGTTTTTGGATTTGTTAATTTGTTTTCAAATTTGTTAATGTGTTTTACACGTCTCGGCCACCATAGATACAGTACCTCCATGACAGCACAGACTGTATCACAGACAAATGCAGGACCATGCTAAAGTTATATTTGTCTAGATTTCAACTATCGGATATAAGTTTTCTTATACTGTATTTAGATAATGTACATTCGCTGACAGCAAACAAAGGGAAATCAGGAAACAGTTTGCTTTGAATGGTTTTGTTTTGTGTTTAAATCATCAGCCAAATGAGTAAATGTACTGGACTATGTGTTATTGCATACTGTACATTATTTTCTATGGAAGTTATTATAATAGTTTCTCTAAGTAAGGTAGTTTTTCAGTACTTTCAGCAACCCTGTTACTGTAAGATTTAATCATTTTGACAGTATTATCTTCTTTATAAGGTTTATTAACTTATAAACTCTTTGTCTGATTTTGTGTGCATTCGATTAAAGGTTATGTCAGAGGTTTTGTCATGAAAGAAAATTATTTTATGAAATTATTCAGGAAGAATAATAAAGATTGAAATGATGAATTTGTCTCCAGTTACATCATAGGCTTGGCATGGGAAGTTATGTTTATGTGAATTATGTCTGCCAAATGCTGTAAATATAAATGTTTAGAATAAATGTATTTAAATGTACATTTTAGCTAATGACTATGATTATGATTAATGTAATCATTGCAGGAACATGTAATGTGTCAGATGTCAGTCTTTTTTAATTAAAAACAGATGTTTCCCTAAGTTTCCTTCACAAGGAAAGGAAAGGAAAGGAAAGGAAAGGAAAGGAAAGGAAAGGAAAGGAAAGGAAAGGAAAGGAAATCAAAGCATTTTTGGGAAGAAAACTTTTTTAAGCCATTACAAAACTCTAAATCCTCTAAATGAGTCAAATGGAAATTCTTAGAAGGCTCAGCAGGAAGTATTACGTTGCCTATAAAGATCGTGTTTCTGCGTCATTGCTTGCTGTTAGCAGTTGTTAAAAGTATTTAATTTCCTGTTGAAACAACTTAAGTACCCTTGTGTTGATCCTGCTATAATATTGTTCAAACATAATTGAAGTCTCTCCTTGGGCAGTTTTCTGACGTGCTAAGGCCAATTACCACACATATCTGTCAACTGAGAGAATGATTAAGAGTGCACTTTTCCACTTGCGGCATCTTTGATGTTGACTCACAGCCTTTGTAAAATTGTAATAATGAGTGTTATTTCCTATCAGCGGTATAATGGAGCTAAATTGGAAAGTGTCAATAAAATCATATTTAGCATTATGAGTTCTGTGCTGAAGCTGCTCCACAAATGCCAATAAAGCAAATAATATCCGGGTAGTATATTTGCATAGTTTATGATTACAACTGGGATTTTTTGTCGGTTGAAAAGCTGAAAAGCCGGGATTTTGAGTCAATAGGTATTCGGGATTCGAGTGAAAAAAGATAATAAGACACAGTAAGCTAATATCATGACTGGTGATCCTTTCGGAGCTTACCTCATTGTACCTAACTTTATAAACACTTTTCTTTCTGTGCGAGCTCTAATAGACAAAATGATTTAAATGCTAAAGACTGTAATGAATGCTCGATTCTGATTGGTTCAGAAAGTGCGCCTTATTTACATATTACAGCATGGTAGGTTAAAATTAAGGCGCACGTTTAAATAAATTCGGACTTGTATAGTAACAGGTCGTAGACGGGGAGTTGTATTGCAGACATGACACATAATTTAAGAGCAATAATATTTGTTTTAGATTTAAAATATGTTAGGAAATGAAATATTTCTTATAATAATTGATGCGATGGTGTTGTTTTGTAGTTGTGAGTGCTCTCAGTCTCGATTATGCTATGGGAAAGAGAGAGAGAGAAAGAGAGAGAGAGAGAGAGAGAGAGAGAGAGAGAGAGAGAGAGAGAGAGAGAGAGAGAGAGAGACTGGTGAAGAATGTCTGTTCATCCCAGCTATAATTGTAAGACAGAAAAGGAACAAGAATTTCTCTCTCGGACGTTCCGCAACATTAAATCTAATTATAAAATCTTAAAATGTGTCTTGTGTCGATAATTAATAAACAAAATTTTGTCCTCGTTTTGTAATCGCTACTGTTTAAGACACACCGCTCTGCACCCATGTCATGCTGCATCACCGCCCAACCTATAAACATATGTCTGAGGTCTAGCAAAAAAAATCTTCCCTTAGATTCTTCAAGCAGAGTAAAAGAGAGACGCTTGCTTTGTCGGAAAATCTTTGTCCGATTATGCTGCAGAAAAGTCAGCAATATCAGCTGACATTCTCATTAGCTGCTCACGATATCAATTTAAAAAGCGCTGCATCAATAAATCACTGCTCAGGGATATTACCTGAGTAACGAAAGCATTGAACTACTTTGAATTGATTTAGATAAACGGGTCAAATTGAGAACCAGGATGTGAGAGGAATGAAAATGCAATGTATCAAGGAAAAGCTTTTTAATCCCTCTCTGCTAACCTGCATGACGGGATACTGGAGCTCCTGTTCCACTCAAGAGCAGAATTCATCTGCTCGAGAACAAACAGTGAAAATGAAATTTAAAAGTTGGAAAAGTGAGCGTGTGCTCAGGGGCAGATTAATGAAACTGTCAGTTACTTAGAGAAAAGAAGCATTAATCCCTTAGCTGCAGTGCCTCTCGGGTCCAGCAGTGAGAAGATGAACTGAGGCGTTTAGGTGCTCAGGATTCGATTAACCCTTTCATGCATAAATTGTCTATAAGCATATGCAAATTCTGTTGACTGCATGAAGTATGAAGTTTTAATTTGTCTAAATATCACATTTGTATTAACAGTTTGGACATATAGGAACAGGAGTAAAAAGGAATATAATATTTAATTTGAAATAATAGAAATAGTAAAAAGAAGAAAAAAAATCCCCAAAATAGTTCATGTTGTTAACACAGCTCTTAAATATTACTAATTGTCTTGACATCGTCTTGGCAATGAAAATTGTGGGCTGATTGGGAGACGCTTGCAGGGAAGGAACTGCATGTTGCTGATAAACATTTGCATTCATCTGCATGTTAGCAGTATACGAAGCCCAGCTCCTGATGCAGAAAACGTCCCCCAAACCATGATGCCTTTAGCGCGTTGTTTTGACAGACCAGAACTGAGCTAAAGTTCACTGTAGTGATGAGGGAAAATTTTATTGATTTAGGTCTAGAGGGAAATATTATGTTCAGCATCAGACTGGGGATTGACTAAACATAAAGTGCATAAAGAAGTCCGTGAAAGATGGAGGAAGAAGTGTCATGGTTTTGGGGGATGCTTTTTTTTGCATGTATTATGTTTAATTTAATTATATTTAAAGCTTGTTAGGGGCACGGTGGCTTAGTGGTTAGCACGTTTGCCTCACACCTCCAGGGTTGGGGGTTCGATTCCCGCCTCTACCTTGTGTGTGTGGAGTTTGCATGTTCTCCCCGTGCCTCGGGGGTTTCCTCCAGGTACTCCAGTTTCCTCCCCATAGACATGCATGGTAGGTTGATTGGTATCTCTGGAAAATTGCCCGTAGTGTGTGATTGCGTGAGTGAATGAGAGAGTGTGTGTGTGTGTGTGTGTGTGTGTGTGTGTGTGTGTGTGTGTGTGTGTGTGTGTGTGTGTGTGTGTGTGTGTGTGTGTGTGTGTGTGTGTGTGTGTGTGCCCTGCATTGGGTTGGCACTTCATCCAGGTTGTATCCTGCCTTGGTGCCCGATGATGCCTGTGATAGGCACAGGCTCCCCGTGACCCGAGTAGTTCGGATAAGCGGTAGAAAATGAATGAATGAATGAATAAAGCTTGTTATATTTGTACAGTATAAAGAGATTTACATTTTGATATGGACCATATCAAAATATTCAATATTCAGTTGACAATATTCCACACATTTTGATATGGACGCTATTCATGAAAGGGTTGAAAAGGTTCAATTTTGATCAAAACAGGACGAAAGTCCGAGGAAAACATTTCATTATTGATAAATCATTAATGTCAAAGCTTTCATTAGCTTTCATCATCAATGCACTCACTATCATTAAGAGGTTACTTTTTACAACTTAAAATTGTAGGGTTGGTAAATTTCAGTAATCCCCTTTTATTTTCAGACACATTTTTTTTTTGCTGTAATGACTGTATAATTAATAGTACTTACTGAACAATATGTTTTAATATGAATAGCTGAATAAAAGGTCAAGAGTTTCAAAGGTCAACTGCTCAACAAGACAGCCTTTTAGTCAGTTAAGCCTTCACTCATACTCTTTAATTATCAAAAATACATTTAAAGTATGAGTGGGATCATTTTGATCATAAATATGAAGATTTATTTACATTAAAACACCCAAACAACCAAATACGTCGACTGGTTACTGAACTGTAACAGAACACAAGCCAGACTATGTTATAACTGCATAAGCCTTTTATTACAAATATGAAGTATGTGCAAATTTATTAAGGATCATTTTTACACATTTGTGGTCATAGAATCATTGATTTTAACCAATTGATATAAAGTTAACACAAGACTCATGTCATGGAGACGTATATGACAATGAGGATACAATAGATTCAAACCGTTTATTGTGATTGTGTTCAACATGTCAAAACTTTATTTGAAATAAGTGAAAGTGAAGTGACATACAGCTAAGTACGGTGAACTATACTCTGAATTCGTTCTCTACATTTGACCCATCCAAAGTGCACACACACAGCAGTGAACACACACACCGTGAACACACACACCGAGCAGTGGGCAGCCATTTATGCTGCGACGCCCGGGGAGCAGTTGGGGGGTTCGGTGCCTTGCTCAAGGGCACCTCAGTCGTGGCCGGCCCGAGACTTGAACCCACAACCTTAGGATTACGAGTCAGACTCTCTAACCATTAGGCCACGACTTGACGAATTGATGAATTGTCTATAGTACAAATTACAAAACAAAACAAATGCAAAAGTTTATGGCGATATGTCGCTTATGCATGCATTACCTGAATGATGCATTGCACATTGGAATTAACATTTAGGACATTTACTGTGTTGCTGTTACTTAAGTTCACAGTCCCATTGTGAAGTGGCCCACTTTCTGGGTTAAAATTAAAAAATTTAAAAATGTACATCATCCCATCTTGTATTTTTTTTTTTTGTATGGCCCATGTGTGTTAGTTCACTTATAACACAGTCATTTCCCATAAAGGGTAAAATGTTTAACTTGTTAATGAAAGAAATAAGTTTCTTGTTGCAGTTTTGAGAGATTTAATGTTGTGGAGAATTTGTGAGACAAGTTAATTACTTAGTTAGTTATCACTTGTATTCATTTTCTCACTGACAATCATTCTCTCTCTCTCTCTCTCTCTCTCTCTCTCTCTCTCTCTCTCTCTCTCTCTCTCTCTCTCTCTCTCTCTCTCTCTCTCTCTCTCACACACACACACAGTGTTTGCAGTCCAAGTCACTCTGAATGAGCTGTTACTAAAAGAACAATTTAACTGCTGTAGTTTTTATTAGTCTGCTACTGTGTTTAATGACTAGTTATGACTAGCTTATTGCTTTGTGTCTTTAGGAGTAACACAATATAAGGAATAAAATATAGTTTGGGTTGTGCGGTTATAGGAAAATAATCACCAGGGTTGTGTGATGTGGCTCAACATAAAACATTTAATTTCATTATTTTCCTATAACAGTGTTTTATGGTGCACTTGAACTTCTTATACCACAGCAATTTACCAACACTAACAACTGCATCTATTCTTGTTAATAATAAATATATAAATAACTATTTATACAATTATATTTGATTAAGAAATGAAATAGTATTATTATTATTAATTGTGTGGGGGCACGGTGACTTAGTGGGTAGCACGTTCGCCTCACACCTACAGGGTCGGGGTTCGATTCCCGCCTCCGCCTTGTGTGTGTGGAGTTTGCATGTTCTCCCCGTGCCTCGGGGGTTTCCTCCGGGTACTCCGGTTTCTTCCCCCGGCCCAAAGACATGCATGGTAGGTTGATTGGCATCTCTGGAAAATTGTCCGTAGTGTGTGAGTCTGTGAGTGAATGAGAGTGTGTGTGTGTGTGTGCCCTGTGATGGGTTGGCACTCCATCCAGGGTGTATCCTGCCTTGATGCCCGATGACGCCTGAGATAGGTACAGGCTCCCCGTGAAGACCCGAGAAGTTCGGATAAAGCGGTAGAAAATGAGTGAGTGAGTGAGTGAGTGAGTGAGTGAGTATTATTAATTGTATCAGGATTCAACAATGTTTTTGGATTATTAAATTGGTTTTGTGCCTTTGAATTCTTGCATTTGTTTGTCAGTTTGTTGTCTTGTTATAGGATTTAAACATAATTTCACCTTTTTGTATCCTCTCTATTCCATTTTTTTCTCATTCAGAAACCACGGGTTCCACTTTATTTTACAAAATGTACGTCATGTCTTTAGTGAAAATTAAAATTGCTTAAAGTACTGTTTTCATATCCCATGTTATTGTGCCAATGAGTCTCATTAGTTAGTTATTAAAATGAGTCAGTCACAGAGTTAATGCTAGCAATGACTCATAATTTTCCCTGAAAGGAAAAAGCAATAAAAGAAATCCTAATTTAGGGTTTGAGCAAACAAACACAACCCTCCCGTTACAGGCATTTGCCATCGTCATACTGTAGGTTTTAGGAAGGTTTTAAAGTGTTATTAATTCTGTGGTGTATAAAGGTAAGATACAGTATAAACACTCCTTATTGCGTGCTTATAATATGATCAAGGTCATGCATAATGCTTAAAATTGTCAGTCACCTTGTTGGTTAAGAAATTACCAGAGAATCCCTTTCCTATTAAATGCATACATTAAAGTATTTGCATAAAAAACTGGTCTGTTTAGATCCAGTGACCATCTGCATCCAAAACAGATGGACTGAAGATTGGAGAGGCATGAAGAATAAGGTGGCAGAATAAATTAGGAAAATAAGCCATGTACAGCAGCTGCAGAAGCTCAGAATCACAAAAAATTGATTGTATAACATGATTTCAACTCGCATCATCGTACCTGCCATAAATGATAATATTTATTGGTGGGTTATGGCAACCCTAGTCAGATAATGTACAAATTTATGAGGTATGCGCCTGGCTAATTTGTCTTACAGACCGTGGAAATGAACCTCAGAGATACTTTACGGGTAGATAAATCTCATTAAAAAAGCGCAAGCAATTAATTCATGCTTTGAGATATTAACATTACGCATATTATGGATGCATATACACACATAAGTTTTATTATTATTATTATTATTATTATTATTATTATTATTATTATTATTATTATTATTATTATTATTATTATTATTATATACATGCCTGAGGATTTCATAGGATTTTAAAAAAATCTGTGATAATGTCAATTTGATGATAATGGAAATGTTTTTAAATCTAGCCCTAGAATGTCTATATTGTAGGTCTGAAGTAGGCATACACCAAGACTCTTTTCTGTTCTGGCACCGAGGTTGTGGAATGAACTTTGCCTAGGTATCTGAACAGCTGAGTCACTGGCTATCTTTAAATGACGGGTTCTTTCTTAAAAAATAAAAAAAATCCCTGAACAACGTTTAAGGTTGATGGTAAGTCTGTAACCTAGTGAAAGAGTGTAATGTATTCATTGAGACTTTTGTACATCGCTTTGGATAACCGTGTCTGCCAAATGCCAGAAATGTAAATGTAAATTTAAATGTATATGATGATTGTGGCTGATCACTGCATAAATATAAACCATGTTTTAGTCCATTTCTTTCCTGTAGCTCTCCTCTTTGAGTTTTGGAGCATTTTGTAGGAACTGATCTGTTCAGATGCTCTTGGATTCTATCTGCTGCTGGTGTCAGCAGTCAAACCATTAGAAATGACAAGTGAGCCAATTCCAGTGGCAGCCATACATACTTGCATGACTACGCTTCACAGATGGAGCGGTAAGCTTTGGATCATGAGCACTTCTTGTTTTCCTGCACATTTTGCTCATTAAATCAAACTGGGATAGATTCGTCTTCATCTCATCTGTACATAAGACGGTAATATTTTTTTCCATGTGTTCACTGGCACCGTTTCTCTATAACATGGAGTAATCCGACAGTAACGTGTGTACATGTATGAGCAGATCTGTGGTTATGGTATAGGATTCTTCCTAACACATGCTGCCTTAATTGTCCGTTCCCTTTTAATTTTTAGCTTAAGCTAAACACCATATGCTGCTATAGAAAACTCATCAACAACAGGGTGTGTTGTGGCCAGACACGAAACAATTGTTTTCAAACAGTTGGATCTTGTCATAGAAAGAATTTGTGGTAACTTAGTGGTTAAAGTGTTGGATTAGGGAGTGGACAGTTGAGGGATTGAATCCCAGGTCCACTGCTGGGCCTCTGAGCAGTTGCCCATAAATGAGATAAAAATATAACTTGCTCTGGATAAGGGTGTCTGCCAACAGTGCAGATGTTCAGCTATTTTCCTAAAGAATTAAAAGGTTAACAATTACATTTTTGATAGTTTAATGACTGACAAGTCATTTTTTTAGTCTAATAATAACTGCATTTATTGCTGTGGAAGTTCCACAAAGAAATTTCTGTATTTCTAATCAGACGCACACACACACACACACACACACACACACACACACACACACACACTAAAACACAAACACACACAAAAACACACACACACACAAACACACACACACACACACACACACACACACACACACACACACACACACACACACAGTAAACACACACACACGCAAACACATACACACACTGTATACTGTTGCCCAGTATATACTCAGCTTACCTTGTGTTCAGCTGTTTACCAAGCGTTTGTTTATTGTGCACGATGTCCAGGTTTGATCCAGTTTCTGCCCCCATGCTCTGGCCTGGTCCAGTTTATCCTGTTTGCCAATCATCTGAAGTATTCTTGTTTCTCTGACACAGAGTTTGCCTTATGTTGTTGACTGTTTGGTAAGTTTTTATTACAGATGACTGACCTACTACTGGATCTGTCTCAGTCTCTCTGTTGTGACTCCTAGTTTCTGTTATAAGTTACATTATAGGATTTCTGTGTTTACCTAAGCTACTAGGAGCAAAATAATTCATAGAAAACGGTTTGTTTTTGTTCACATATACGTTGATATCTTAAAAAAATCTAAAAAAAAAAAAAAATTAAGATATCATCCACTAAAGCTCTGTGTAAGGTTCTACCAACAGAGGAAAAAACATATCCCACTGAATGCTGATAGTGTCCTGACTTATAAAATAATCTGTTTGTTTATAATGATTAAAAAATATCCTAGAAGCCGATTACCATTCTGCCCGGGAGAACAGAACACCAGTGTACTGGAAAAAAGGGTTAACATCTCTTAACAAAATGACAAGATTTACCATATCAATGGTTATGGGTTTTCTTAGCTGAAAAACAGCACTGTTTTTTAATCTATTTATTGTTAAACCAGATTACATGGCGTGTCTGTCATACACACGTCCCTGTGAATGAACTGTTGCAATAGATATAATAACATAATAGAAAAGCACAGTCTTTAAGCTGCTTGGTAGTTCAGTTTTTTAGCTTTTTCCTTAATTCCTGCTCCAGCTTGGTCATGTCCCAATCACCTGAGCTCTGCCTTACTGTTGTCATCAAAGAACATTTATAAGTCTCATATCATAGAAAAGTCTTGTCTTGTTAAAATGCATTTATAAGCTTTGGAACAAGCGACGTCCACAGCCGAGCAGGGGGAACGAGCGACGTCCACAGCCGAGCAGGGGGAACGAGCGACGTCCACAGCCGAGCAGGGGGAACGAGCGACATCCACAGCTGAGAAGGGGGAACGAGCGACGTCCACAGCCGAGCAGGGGGAACAAGCAACATCCACAGCTGAGCAGGGGGGGCCAAACCCGGCCCCCCACACACCACGGCCAGACCCACCTCTCAGAAACCAGGAACGGGGAGGGAGGGCGGGGTTGGGGAAAAAAAATCCTCCACAGAACAGAAAATCCACGGGGCAAAACACGGGCCTGCAACACCCCCCACGGACAGGAAGTGGGGCGACGTCCTCCACGGAAACCAAATGAGAAGCGACGCCCCCCACCGGACAAATGCGGGGCGATGTCACAGGACACAGAAAAAACAAAACAAAACTCGAACTGGCGACATGGCCCGCAACCCGGAAGTGAGGCGGCGCCCCCCTGCGGAGAAACCGGATGGGGAGCGGCGTCCCTCACAAAAAAAAATGCGGACCGATGTCACCAAACCCACTAAGTCCAGGGGGAAAAAAACAACAACAATGCTCCCACGATAAGCCGGTCCGAGCTACAGCCATAAATAACAGGGTTTAATAACGGAAAACATGAAACATAACACAGACTAGACCAGACAAAGACAAAAGTTGATTCCGCCCTGCACAAGGCAACGCGGCACAGTTAAATACAAAACACAATGAGACACGATTAGGAACAGGTGTGGAGACAGGGAGGGGCAGACGAAGGCGGGGCAGACACGTGACGAGGAACGTAAACAAAGGCTCATGGCCAAAAGTCCGGACTGAGTCCTGACAGGTACATTGCGCTCATAATTTTTAGAATAATTACTACTGTTGTTCGACCTTCTTTTCCTTTGACCACTTTTATGAATTGTGGCAATCATTCGTCATCTCGTTTTGCATTCGGCTTTCTATCTTGTCTGCCTCTGGCTCCCCTGTGATCCATAGAGAGATGTGACAAGGCTGTATTACAAACATTATTACACTTTCAGTGCATGCATGATTCATTTTACTCAATTCTAGAAATTATTATGAGACCCTCTGTGGCTGAAACTACTCAAATATAAACATCTCATAAATATTTCCCTGATATCTTGATGTCTTAAAATAGAGACCTGAAAAAAGGGCATACAAGTCCAAACCCATTTGTGTAATTGTCTAATCTAGCAATTAACAATCTCGTAGACACAAATGATTAATTTCTGGCAATATGTGTAGAATTCCTTGGTTACAAATAATACTCTATGTACAACTTTGCGATATTTGGTCATATCATAAAAACTTGGCTTTATCACAAAGCTATTCTGGCTCAGAATATATTTGAAATTACCACATGCTTTTTTTTTTTTGCTACCATCTACTCTTTCCTTATTGTTTTCATTCTCCACATTAAATTGGCAGACCATTGAGGTCATGCATTTTCTATCCTAGTTCTAGTGTTAAGAAAAATTTTAGAATTTCATTTTAGAAAGTCACATAAATTCACAGTATGTTTTAATGTGGAAAAATTCAATGATGACACCAGAGATATAGATTATTATTCCGCGAGTTCATTATATTGATACCAGAGAAAATTACAATATCCATAATTGCATCTACAAGTTTCATGTCTGAGCCGCGAGCTGTACAAGTTGTAGGTCTCGAGCAGGGTTTGAGTGCCAGAGGGTTCTTTACAGGCAGGGAGGGTTTCCCCTCCAGCAAAATATACTGGACTTCTTTTGAGTAATGAATGTTTGAGATTCAGTGTTGCTTCTTCCTAACCTTGAGAGTGCCAGACTTCGGGGAACGGCAAATATTGACTTCCAATGTCCACAAACCAAATAAGGGACAACAGACTGTATGGCAGAGTTCATAAGTCATTACACAGTGACACGAATCTGCTTGCTTTGATGATGTAGACTTCAGCACATGTCAATACATTTGAAATGAAATGAAGATAGTGAAACCAAAGTGTAGAACTGAAATGCTTACTGTACTGTACCGAAATTTATAGAAAAGATTAGTATGGAAACAAATGGTGAGGATTAAAAGATGATATGGGATATTTTTATTACACAGTGAACAGAGGCGTGAATGTAGACTGACCTGAATATATCCTAATTCAGAGCTACTCTAGATAGATAGATAGATAGATAGATAGATAGATAGATAGATAGATAGATAGATAGATAGATAGATAGATAGATAGATAGATAGATAGATAGATAGATAGATAGATAAAACAAAGGCGTGAATGTAGACTGATCTGAATATATCCTAAATAAGAGCTACTACAGATAGATAGATAGATAGATAGATAGATAGATAGATAGATAGATAGATAGATAGATAGATAGATAGATAGATAGATAGATAGATAGATAGATAGATAGATAGATAGATAGATAGATTCTTTACCTATTCAGTCTACTTGTGATGCTGTTATAGAAGGAAAAAAGAAGAGGTAAAAATAAATAGATAGATAGATAGATAGATAGATAGATAGATAGATAGATAGATAGATAGATAGATAGATAGATAGATAGATAGATAGATAGATAGATAGATAGATAGATAGATAGATAGATAGATAGATAGATAGATAAAACAAAGGCATGAATGTAGACTGATCTGAATGTATTCTAAATCAGAGCTACTCTTATTACCACAAATTAGATTTTTCTTTAACAGCAGTTAAAGAAGTGTTTTGTGGAGTGTTCTATTACAATTGCACCAAAATATTTACCATTACTAAGTACTAATTACTATTACAATTGAACTATAGATAGATAGATAGATAGATAGATAGATAGATAGATAGATAGATAGATAGATAGATAGATAGATAGATAGATAGATAGATAGATAGATAGATAGATAGATGACACTGGAGACTCCTTCTAAAAATGCTAAATGAACAACTCTGAACTTCACCGTATCATCTCATACATTCTAAGCCTGACAAATTTCTTAGCATTATCTTTGAATCAAACCTAATTTTTCTTAAATGATTTTGTTCAATGAAGCGTTTTTTTTTTTTTTTGCTTAGGGTCTACAGTATAACACCCTTAAAACAGTTTCTCTCTCAGTTTCTCTCTGAATAGACCTCTAAACTATGATTCATGCTTATTATTACAACACGGTTTGAAATTTTCTGCATGCTGGCCTGCTTCACACTGCCTTTTCTCTCTTGCAGCTTGTCGAAAAAGTTCAGTATGGATTAAAAAATTCTTTATTTATGTATATAAAGCTCTATCTGGTCTCACTCCACAGTACATTATAGACCTTCTCCATTTTACTTTCCTATCAGAGCGGTAAAAATCTCGTAATGAACTTCATCTATCTGTCCCACATTGTTGTACTAAACCAAACGGTCCTTCCAGGGTTTTTAGAGCAAAATCAAGCAAACTCTGCGATATTCAATTTTTCCAAAATGACAACAGGTTGGAACCAGGATTTTGTGTGACATCATCAAAACACAGTCAGCCAAAGCAAACTTGAGTAGAGCTATCACAGAAAGTTATTACATATGTGTCTTCACTGGTCAGAGTTTAAAAGAAAGATTTTTTTTTTCAATTTCGCCAATTCAAGTAGTAGAGAAATCGATCACGTTTGGCCAACTATCACAAAAACTTTTGAAAAGTCTTGAAAGAACCTGACAAGGTTGATCAATCTTTTTCTGTTGTTGTCTTAACTCTGAAATAATCTCCCTTTTCATTTTTAAAGCCTCTCTTATAACATACACATGTTTTCATATTTGTCTTATTATATTATTATGTTGCTTTGTACAAGCCAACATTCTGTTTTCCTATTTAAGCAGTTGTAGTTTGTTGTTATTACTTTTCTAAGCAATCGGAGTACCAGTACTTCCGGTACCGGGTCTCAAAATTGTTTCCCATAGACTCCCATTATAAACTTTGGAGGTTTATAACTCTGCAAGCTTTCAAACTATCTACACCAAACTCAGCCAGCTCCTTTATGGTGATACTCTGAACAAAGTTTTTGTACTCTGAACAAAGTTTGGTGTACCGACTGGCCTTTCGGTTGGGCCGCATCCCTGCGCCCAAAATATGCAAAAATCAAAAAACTTTTTACAACATGAACATGTGAGATATCAAAATACTCAGAACAATGAGGGGAACATCCTCACGTGTATTCTGATGATGTCACGTGACGTCACATGAAAAAAATAATTAGCACAACATGGACATGTGACATTAAAACACAACCAAATGAAGAGAGAGAAGACAAAAATGTTAACAAAACCCACAGACACGGGAAAACACCAGGGGAAAAGCTGAACAACTAAAATACAAAACAAGAATTAAAAAAAAACAAAAAAATAAAAATATAAAATGGAGCACACCGGCTAACAAACAATAAAGGATCTGGTAGCCTAGTGGTTAAGGTGTTGGACCACTGATTGGAAGGTTGTATGGTTGTGTAGAACCCAGCTGCTACTGCAGGGACCCTGAGCAAGGCCCTTAACTATCAATTGCTCAGTTGTATATAAAGATATTTAAAAAAATAAAAGTATGTTGCTCTGCGTAGAACTTTTGCCACATGCCATAAATGTGAGTGTGAACAAATGTAAGCAAAAAATACTCGCAAAACAGCAGGTAAAAATAGTTAGCAAGACATTAGTAACAGATGTGCAGAGGCGGAAACGGGATCGGTACAGCAAACACGTGAGAACAAAAACAAAGGCACAGAATATAATCAAACCCTGTTGGAACTTCCCCTGGTGTACTGGAAGAGAATTATCCAAGTCATCAATGTCAAGGATGTAATGTACAGCACCCCGGATCAACCGTCATGTTATTTTCATCATGTGGAGACACGCAACTCCCTGTGTTAGTTAAATAGACTTTAGACTACATTAATGTGTGTCTATAATTTTCCAGCAATATTGTCAAAGCTGTTAATTACTTAATATGGCACAAATAAATGAAAAACAGATTTGAGAATTCAAGAGCAGCGTTTTCAAATATCCAATAAAATCATATCAAATTTGACCGCACTTTATTTACAATAGTCGTACTGTTATATCTATGATCTGTGTTCTTATAGATAGATAGATAGATAGATAGATAGATAGATAGATAGATAGATAGATAGATAGATAGATAGATAGATAGATAGATAGATAGATAGATAGATAGATAGATAGATAGATAGCAGTAGAAACAAAGAGAGAAATAAGTTTATCACAAACTGTCGGTCTGTCACCCCTCAAACATATGCAAATTAAATGTGAAATATATAAATGTAATATGTCCAGTGACAACAAGTAAAGATTAGTTAATACAGATAAAAAAAATTATTAATATGTGTATATATTTTTACCCCCTTCGGCTGTTCCCTGTCGCCACAGCGGTTCACGTGCTCCACATATTAGATTTGGCACAGGTTTTTCACCGGATGCCCTTCCGGACAGAACCCTCCTATTTTGTCTGGGCTCAGGACCGGCACTGAGAGTTAACCCTTCAGTGGCTGTGTTAGCTCCCTGCCCGGGTATCAATCCCGAGCTATGGTAATGAGAACCACTGGACCACAGGATCTTCCCTTTCTGAACTGTGTTTTATATTTACAGCATTTAGTAGATGCCCCTATTCAGAGCGACTTACATTTATCTCATATATACAACGGAGCAATTAAGGGTTAAGGGCCTTGCTCAACGGCCAGCAGTGGCAGCCTGGTGGCCCTGGGAAATGAACTTATAACCAGAGGTCCCAAATCTGTTGCCACTGAACTGCAACTTCCACAATCCAAATGTCCCTACATGTATGTACTGGATGTACTGTGTATGGTTGTGTATGTGGCAAATTTCAATTTCTCATTTTATCATTTTTTAAACGTTTCATTGTCGGTTATAAATCTTTTACAGTCACTGAATAACTTTAGTTGCAACCCATAGACATGTTCCTTGAAGATCCTCAATTGATCTTTAATAGTTCTTTTGTTCCTAGTGAATTTCAAGTCAGGTGCTTAACTGGTCAGTAAAAAACATTTCGACTTTTCTGGTCCTTTTCTGACTCCATCCAGGGTGTATCCTGCCTTGATGCCCGATGACGCCTGAGATAGGCACAGGCTCCCCGTGACCCGAGGTAGTTCGGATAAAGCGGTAGAAAATGAGTGAGTGAGAGAGTGAGTGGTCCTTTTCTGCACAGTAGATGTAGCAGCTTGTTTAGAGGCATTTTTTTTCTGCAAGCTCCTGCACTGTCTGCTGGGTTTTGAAGCATTTATTAGGATCTGGGCTGTTAACATGCTTTTGAACTCTTTTCTGCTGCCGACACCGTGTCAGCAGTCAAATCATTATAAATGACAAGTGAGTCAATTCCAGTCGCAGCCATACATACTCACGCCACCATGCTTCACAGATGAAGTGGTTTGCTTTGGATCATGAACACTTCCTATTTCCCTGCCCAATTTTCTCATTCCCTCAGTATGGGAGAAATTTATCTTCCTCTCATCTGAGGGCTGTTTTATATTCATTTTAGCCAGCTTGTATGTAACCAGGATTTTTCTTGAGACACACTTTAAAGCTTTCAGAGGATTTTGGGCTACTGAGCTTTCTGAAATGGTCAAACAGTTTAAGTTCTAAAGTTTTTCTATACTTTTAAGATCTTTCCATTGATCTCGGAAGAAGAAGCCTTTATTTATCACATAAATATTACAACAGAGTGAAAGACTTTTCTTCACATATCCCAGCTTGGGATGCTGAGGTCAGAGTAATGATACAAATCCACTGGAGCAAAGAGGGCTAAGGGCCTTTCTCAAGGGCCGAAAAGCAGTTTCATCAAGCAGTTTCTGGGGTTTCATCCCCTGACCTTCTGACCAGCAACCCATTAAAACTATTAAGTCGCCACTGCACATAGCAGCCTTATAGCTTTCCAGAAAATGAACTAATCCACCAATGGTTTGATTACTTTTGGGGTTCAGTGGTTTCAGGCTAATTTGCCAAATGGACTGCAGTTCCTACAGCTGATATGGATATACATTCCTACAGATCCAAGATGACAGTTTTAACTTCCGGTCATGTCACAGTCTCATTTTTTTCTTATTAGGGCTCAAAAGGGCAAAAAGTGTTAATGCTTAAGAGGCTTTACAGTTTCTTTAGCAGACGAGAAAATAGCCAAAAGGTGAATAGGGAGAAGAAATGTATTGTATACAATATTTAATCATGACAATGAGTTAACCAGATGCTACATATTATTTTTGTGACTAATCATATTAAATATAAGCGCCATATACAGTATATTACAGTATTCTTGCTCAGAGTTTCTCTGAAATTGGTCTTGAATCACTCTTAAGATAAGATTCCTACTGTAGTTAGAAATGTTTAGGTTTTTTTGTGTTGTTCATCATTTGTACTGTGCAACAAGATGCCTTCAGAGGCTAGACTTATAATCAGCTTGGGTTGATCGGCTAATCATGCCCAATATACTGTACACTAAAAGAATGGTTTAAGAAATGTTTATACTTAGATACAGTCACAGTAGTATAAGAGTGGCTTTTATATCCAATGATATGCCCAATCTTCTGCTAACCCTCTGAAGTCATTTTTCTGGAACTAATGAGCAAACGGAGGGAAGCGGCAGCTAGTTAAAACAGCTTTGATGAACAATTGCAGTCCCATGGCTTGTGTTGTTATTAGCCTGACACCAGACTGAAGTCTTACGAATTTGAAACATTGAGTTTATTTCAGTTTTCCTTTGAAGCAAAAAGGTTCAAACAGAGATCAAGCTGGACACGTGAGCTAAATCAGCGTTGGCACATTGTAGGGAAAAAGAGCCAGAATCATTCATCAATTTTCTGTACTGGTTATGACACATGTGCCAATCTATCACACAATTACATAAAATGTCTGCCCATGTCTTTGGACCTGGGCAGGAAACACCCAAAGCATAAGAAGAACATGCAAACTTCACACACACACGTGGCTGAGATGACAATCAAACCTCTTCATAAATGGCAGAATTATTTCATCTGTTTGTTCATCTCTCTCTCTCTATCATTTACATTTACAGAATTTAGCAGACACCCTTATACAGAGCGACTTACTTTTTTTTAAAAAAATCTTTTTTTTGTATATACAACTGAGCAATTGAGGGTTAAGGGCCTTGCTCAGGGGCCCAGCAGTGGCAGCTTGGTGGACGTAGGAATCGAACTCACAACCTTCTGATTGGTAATCCAACACCTTAACCACTAGGCTACCACATCCATGTCTCGCTCTCTTTCAGGAGTTCTTTGAAGGATTTGGAAGGTATAGAGAAGAGTTTCCTCATCAAAATAAAGAGAAAAAAAACATTAAGGGTTATCAATCAATAAGTCAATCAATCAATTAATTAATCAATCAATCAATCAAACAAACAATCGACCAATCAATCAATCAATCAATCAATCAATGAAGAGAAACTAATATATTCCGATATCTCCTTGTGTAGAAGTTTGTCTTTAATTTTGAATACAATTTAAGGAAATGTTCCATACAAAAGTGCTTTGAAGTCTCTGAAGTTTGAATTATCAATGAATACATTAACACTAATACATTATACACTAATACATAATACACTAATACATTAATATTTTTTAATATACACATAAAACACACAGGGAAAATAAGTGCTAGTTTAAGTGTTTCAGGAAGAGGTAAGTCTTCAACGCCATTTGAAGATAGCCAGTGACTCAGCTACCTGTTGTTATACCATTTGGTTCATTTAGCATGTGCAAAGGCTTGAGCACATCAGATCTAAAGCTATTTGTTAAGCAGTCGCAGGTCTCGGTGGTTAAACGTGGTGTACAGTAGGATGATAAATCTAATCTCTAAATAAATATTCGGTTATGAAACAGTTAGGCTTGTACTGGAGGTGTGTCCTGTTGATTAATACTCAGTCTGCCTACACTATATGAAAGATGACTAGCACATAATACTGTAGTACCCTCTAGTGCCCAGTTTAATCCTTTTGATCACAATGCTCCTGCTTTTAGGCAGCACTTTCCTATGCTAATCTATTTCTCACTGCCAATCTTCTTTTAAGCACCAGGAGAGCTTTTAAACTGTTTATACAGAGCCATAGATTTAAAAAAAGAACATGAGGGAGTGTCTTGACCTTTGAAAAGACAAATAGAGTTAATCCTGGTGGCTTACAGTAAAATGAAATCAGTAAGGTTCAACTGCAAGAAATTGTATTTGTGCTTTTAGTTTTTGGAGATTTGTATTTAATTTGAGTATAACGAATACTTGTATTCTTCCACAGCTCAATTTAAAAGAGAAAAGAAATTTACTTATTTACTAATCGTTACAAACCTCAACTAAAGATAAAATCAATACATAGAATGTGTGTTTTTGTGGAGAGAGAAAGAGAAAGGAAATGATAGAGATAGAGCAACAGAGAGAAAGAAAGCGGCGGACAGAGAGAAAGAGACAGGAGAGAGTGAATGTGTGTGTACAGTATGTGTGTCTGTGAGAGAGATTGAGAGAGAGAGAGAGAGAGAGAGAGAGAGAGAGAGAGAGAGAGAAAGAGAGGAAATGACAGAGATAGAGCAACAGAGAAAGAAATCGGCAGACAGAGAGAAAGAGACAGGAGAGAGTGAATATGTGTGTATGTGTGTGTGTGAGAGAGAGAGAGAGAGAGAGAGAGAGAGAGAGAGAGAGAGAGAGAAGGCGAGAGAGAGGAGAGAAAGAGAGAGAGACAGAGAGAGATAATGTATGTATATATATATATATATATATATATATATATATATATATATATATATATATATATATTATACAAGGAAAAAATATTACATTCAATTATATTACATAATTAGGTGTAATTACACAATACTTTTTCTTGTTGTTGTTTATTGGTTTTCTCATCCGTATAATTTTTTATATTTTATTCTAAATAAATTACAATATCTTAATTTTTTTTGTTTTGTTTTGTTTTTTATTTCATTTTATTACTATATATAACCAAAATATGTACCAAATAGCTGGTAAATAATCAGACAGGAAATCATTTCTGCACAACAGAGCTAGAAGAAGCTTTAAGTGATCTAGCTGGAAAGAAGAAATGAAATGTTAATCATGCATTAATAAGAACATTAACCTTATAATGTTAATAATCGTATATACAGTAAACCTGTATAATCCTTGACATTCTTAGGAAAACATCCAACTATTAAATAAATAGGAAAAATATTCATTCACACACACACACACACACACACACACACACACACACACACACACACACACACACACACACACACACACACACACATTTGACCTGCTCTTGTGGACCATAACTAAAGTAAAATATTCGTAAAATAATACATAAATAAATAAATAGAGTTCTGGCATACCATTTGCCTTATGTAGCGTTTTATTCGGCGCATATTGCTCTATATACAGTATACATAGGGTACATATGACATGCATGTGCGGTAATACAGAAATTGTCACTTAAACTGTGCGAGCTTTTATTTTGAACACTGATCCGGAAGCGTTCGCGGTTTGCCAACGTTACAGCTTTCATGTTGACGTTTTTTTTTTTTATCCGAAGCTGAAAAGATCAGTTATTGATGGGTTGCGGAATTGGGACAGATATTTATTCGCTATCATTAGGATATTCATTTAAGAATAATGTTTTCGACGATAGTCTCTTAGGAAACTAATTAGACTAGCGTAAAACGAGTTGCTAGCTGGCTAGGTAGGCTAGCTAGGGATAGGAAGTGCTTTAAGTGAAGGGAGCTACAGGTTTTTTTTGCCACTGTGGCAACAGCAGAAACAAAACCGCCTGAGTTGACTCTTTTTAGTCGTGTTTATCTGCTGCAGTGTGGGTCCGATACTTTCATATCTGAATGACACGGTTTTTAAATCATTAACACGTTCATTTCGAGTGCTAATTTGCTCACCAGGGCGAAAAAGAAGCGCGTTTGGTTTTTAATCGCTCTCTGTTTGTTGACATTGCTGGTCTTAGTAGTCTTAACCGTGCATCCAAGTCATCTGATCAGCTACAGTGTGTTGTTTTGTTGGTTAATTAAGCTTTAATACAGACGATTTGGATTGACGTTAGTTAGCAGAGACTAGCTAGCTAGTAGGTTTGTTGTAAAGCTAGTTAGGATATAAGACATTGTGAAAGATGGACGACTTCAGTTCAATCAGCCTGCTTTCACTGGCCATGTTAGTGGGATGTTATGTTGCAGGAACAATTCCTCTGGCTGTCAACTTTTCTGAGGTGAGTTAAAGATTTATTGTGATTCTACATCACGCTATAAAACACCTAGCTAGAGAGTTGTTTAGCTTCCTCAGCTGCTAGCCTTTGTTTGTGATTGATTGTTTGAAATGTTTCGCCCAACTGACATTCTTTCATTCTTTGAGCCGAAAATGCTGTACATGCTTTTTTATATAGCAAGCAGACAACTGAGTGATGTTTGCATGTTAAGAGTCATCTTTAAATCTCTGACCAAAGTTCACAACAGCCATCAGGCTCCTGTTCAATTCTAACGGTATGATAAACTGGTCTATGGTCTAAAAAAAAATCGCGGTTTTAATCAAACACATCAAATCAGAGGTGAAAAATGAAAGGGAAATATATTATAAATGTGAAATTAAACGATTAAACCACCTAGTTGATCGTGTTTTTTTTTAATGTATACAAGTATTTAGTATTTATTTTGGACTACATGCCTACAATAAACAATCTCTTGCTTTAAACGTAATCTTTTGTTTTTTTAGTAAACATGTGCGTTAATGTTTTTTTTTGCGCACAAGACAGACAGCTAAAGGTTTTGTAAAGACTGCTTTAACTTTTTTTTGTGCTCACGTGCGTTTATTGATTAACTGTTAGCAATGTTGCTAACTCTTTCCTTGAGGGGGAAAAAAGTCGTTTGTTGACATCATACCCTTTAATTACTGTCAAATTGAAGGATAAAATAATAAATTGTGTGAAGAAATAAGATTCAGTATTTACATTGTCCTCTGTGATTTTCAGGAAAAGCTGAAGCTTGTGACAGTTTTGGGAGCAGGTCTCTTATGTGGTACTGCCCTGGCTGTCATTATTCCTGAGGGAGTCCATGCACTGTATGAGGAGGTGCTAGAGGGTGAGTGTCTCTGTGTCTCTCTCTGTCTCTCTCTCTCTCTGCGTCTCTCTCTTTCTCTCTGTGTGAGTCTCTCTCTGTCTCTGTCGGTGTCTTACTCTGTCTCGCTCTCTCTCTCACTCGCTGTGTCTCACTCGCTGTGTCTCACTCGCTGTGTCTCACTCGCTTGGTCTCCCTCACTCTCTCTCTCTGTCTGTCTCTCTCTCTCTTTCTTTCACTCTGTCCCTCTCTCTCTGTCTCACTCTCATTCTCACTCTCTCTGTCTTAATTGCTCTCTCTCTCTCTCGCTCTCTCTCTCTCTTTTTCTCGCACACACACAAACAAACCAGACGTTATACTAAGTCCTAAGTATACACCTATGCGATTACAGAACTAGTCAGACAGAGCTCCTTTAGCTGATTCATCTGACATCAATATTTTTTCTATGTTTGAGTAAAATCTTCTGACTGCACTGTAACCCAAGTAAAGGTGAAACGATTCTTATTGAGACTTAAGACAAAAAAAATGAAATGCTCTATAGACCAATTTGTTAGATTAAAGCAAGGTTTTCACTGAATCTGATCCGATATTGATACTGAAACGGTGATGTGCTGATGCCGACCTGAAACGCCGATTTGATCGATATTAGATCTTATTTTACATATTTTTAAATCTGATCCAGTCCTCCGTACTGCTATGAACACAGTTTATGCTGACATACAGTAGCACTGATGTCACATAGGAAGAGCGAAGACAAAATTTATTTGCCTCTGATGTTTTGCAATCCTGAGCAACAGCAAGTTATTCAAAATGATATAAAGATAAGATTAATAACTGTAATACCGCAGTGCTGTTGGAGGCTCAGTTCTGATTTCACAGATGTTGATTCTGCAGCCCTTACAGTAAATGCAAGACAAATCACAGGTTTGAGTTAATGCACTGTTTTTTTTCTATCCTTTATTTATCCTTTATATTATAGATGTTTCGGTGTCAGGCTGACGATGAAGGAAACGTGGAACCGTCCACTCGGACAGTCATCTACATATTCTTAGCAGCCTGATATCATGTTAGGTGTCTAGAGGCCAAACGTAGTGTTTAGGCTGATGGTATTTTAGTCTGTGACCTAGTAAACCAGGAGCAGGACGTATTCTTGATAAGCGCATCTGCCAAATGCCTTAAATGCAAATGTGAAAATGATGTTTTCAGAGACTTTTAGAATCATCATGTTTGACCCTGATTGATATCTTAGGGCAGTGGTAGCTCAGTGGTTAAGGTATTGGACTACTGAACAGACGGTGAGATCAAATCCCAGCACAACCAAGCTGCCACGGCTGGGCCCTTGAGCAAGGTTCTTAACCCTCAACTACTCAGTTGAATAAATGCAACCAAGCTGTAAAACGAAGAAAGATTTTTCCTCCTCAGATGCATTTACAGTCAACTCGACTTGCATATTAATTAACTACTATGAATTATTCTCTTTCACTGGAAAAGGGTTTTTAATATCTTAAAAAAATAAAACTGCTTTGTATCTCTGCCTCCTCCAGCAGGACACCACGCTCACGGTGAGGCCGAAGTGTCTGCACCGGAGCAGAAAGCTGCCGAGTCGGTGGTAGGGCCGAGTCACGACCACGAGCACAGTCATCAGGAACTCCATGCCTTCATCGGCTTCTCTCTGGTGTTGGGATTTGTCTTCATGTTACTAGTGGACCAGATCGGCAGCTCGCACATACACAGCAGCGATGGTCAGTGCGCCACAGATTCACTCACAAATGTACAGTTTGCCATGTAATCATCTTTTGAGTGGGTTTTGTGTCTGTGTCCAGACCCCGAGGCAGCGAGAGCAGCCAGCTCTAAAATCACCACTACACTTGGCCTGGTTGTCCATGCGGCAGGTGAATAAATACAGCCAAGACAAATCCTCCTTAGGGTTTTGTTGTGTATCGTATACATGCAACCTACTTGATGATTTATGTGATCCTGCTTTGCTTAGACGTGTGTACGCATTTCTCATAAAAAAGATACGTGACGTTTTTGTCTCTCCAGCCGACGGAGTTGCACTTGGAGCAGCAGCTTCTACCTCCCAGACTAGCGTCCAGCTCATTGTATTTGTCGCCATCATGCTTCACAAGGTAAACAGGTTTTTAATCACTGTACAACTGTCCTGTAGACTATTAGACCAATAAAAACAAATAACCCTTTTCTTTCTTTTTTTGTTTGTGCTATGGTTTTTATGAATAAAGACAATAACAGTTACAGATCGTTTAGAAAGAAAACGTTTGCTCTGTTTTTTTATCCTTCCAGCCATTTATTTGCATTGCTTATAATAAACCTTCTTTTATTTGCTATATATTTATTTTTGTAAACCCATAAATCATATACACATAAGAAGGACCACAGGCTTTTTTTTTTTGCCTACGTGGGTTGAATAACTGTGATAAATGATCACTGAAGCAAGAATTATTGTTTTTATTTTTCAGGATTATGAGGGTATTATGCAGGTCTCGGTCAGAATCGAAAACATTATTTGTGATTTTTGCCCTTGCTGGAGGAAATGTGAGCCACTGGGTTGCTTTAAAGTGTTTTATCTCTGTGCTCAACAGGCTCCTGCTGCCTTTGGCCTCGTCTCTTTCCTAATGCACGCAGGTTTAGAGAGAAACCGGATCAGAAAACACCTGCTGATCTTTGCCTTGGCTGCTCCTGTTCTGGCTATGATCACCTTCCTAGGGCTCAGCCAGGTAAGGCACATGATGTTGGAGTAGAAGCAAACAAACGGTGCTTAAAGAAAGGCAGCATATTGTCAAGGAAGAGAAAAAAAAACATTTAGAGCTTTGGTCAGACTAGCACGAAGTTACGAAAGTGTAACTTTTTACTATTTAGTAACTCTGTGACTGAAAAGCTGCTGAGAAACAGAAAGGAAACTGTTCATTAGGTACAACGGAGCGAGAACATCGCCAAACACATTTTTTGCATAGTGTGTTGTACAAATATCAAGCAGATACGTACTTTGTGTTAATGTGCATACATTTCTTTTTTTTTGTTTAATTGACTAATGACTCCAAACGCAAACTCCATACACTCTAGAAATCTGTGTAAAGCAGCAATTACTGCAACTTGCATAAGTATTTAAGTGCTATATATACACCTAGTATATAATAATATACTGGTCTGTTGGTATAACGGTGGGGGAAGATGTATTTATACCACATTAATCTTCTACAGCAGCAGCTCAGACAGCAATTCAATCGTAATTCAATAAATTCTATGAACGCAGTTAATCAGTGTACGATTAATGCACATAGTCAAATTGAAATGTAGTATTCTATGAAGCAATACATTTCATTTGTTATGGCGCAGTTTTCTGAGCTGAGATGTTTCTTTGGCTTTTACGTTAAGGTCTCAGCCATGAGAGAATCTTCAGGGTTGCAGGGCTTTACAGATTCTTTGCAATGTGGCATGCTGTGGTTTTTTTTTTTTTTGCCTCATTAACTTAAAAAAATATATATAAATAAGTAAAAATGAGAGGCTGCAGAGGAAACAATTTTTTCTTTATATGTTTATATATAAACAAGAGTGAAGGTTGTTCCACAACACAAACTGTTGTTGTTCTACTTTCGGCTTTTCCCGTTAAGGGTCACCGCAGCGAATCATCTGTTTCCAGCTAACTCTATCCTCGGCATCCTCTACTCTCACACCAGTCACCTTCATGTCCTCTTTCAACACATCCACATATCTCCTCTTCGTCCTTCCTCTTGACCTCTTACCTGGCAGCTCCATCTCCAACATCCTTCTACCAGTATAACCATCTCCCTCCTCTGTACCTGTCCAAACCATCTCAATCTGTCCTCTCTGACCTTGTCCTCAAAACAGCCAACCTGAGCTGTCCCTCCGATGTGCTCCACAATATGAAATGTTACTATAAATGAATATTTTTAGTATATTTGATTCATTAATAAATCAAAGTAATAATAAAACTGTTAACTTTGTGTAAAGAAATGTTAGGAGTAGTAGGGGTTTTGTTTTTGTAGCCTCTTGTATCTAATTTCAGGTTTTGTAGGTTCTAGCCAGGTGTGTTTTGGTCTACTAATACAGTTTTGTATAAATACAACACGTTCTCACTTCTCGAAATCACTTTTCTGCTAATACAGCTAATATACCAGCTACTGGTATGTAAGGGCTTTTTTTCTCTGATCCGATAGCTATCTGATTTGTTAAAACCGTTCCATTTACATTAGGCCACATAAATGCGTCTCGGCGAATCGGATATCGATCCGATCTTTCTACTCCCGCCCAAAATGCAAATATATTTGACCTCATTTCCGGGGTAATTGAAATGGAACACACTATTGTGTATGCCGTTTTCAGAATGCGATCAAAAAGACGACGAAAAAACTTGTTACGACGGTTATGCTACAAAAAACAGCATTTACTGTTTGCTGCATTTTAAGGCCCAACGAGACACCTGGGTGAAAGATCACTCGCGAGTGACGTCCTTCCGTTTGGGAGGAGTATAGCACTGACTTATGTGGCTTGAACAACCACATTCATTTACACCTGTCCAGATTCATCTGAAATGCGTCCCAGACCACCTCCTGAAGGGGTTTGAACGAGTGGATTTATATCCATCTCGAAAACGTCTTCTAGGGCATTTAGACCTGGTCTTTTTACGAATGGATAGCTATCCGATCACAGAAAACGCATGAAGTGACCAGGTGTAAAAAGCCCCTTGGCGATTGTTTCGTATAGTCCGGTGTAGTTCACACGGTTGCGTGTGACCCTGTTCAGTATAGTTTAGTTCTGCTTGTTGAGAAGCCTGATGGTTTGAGGGAAGAAACCATTTCACAGTCTGGTTGTAAAGGCCCGAATGCTACGGTACCTGTTTCCAGATGGCAGGAGGCTGAACATATTGGTATGTATGTGTGAATGTACCAGCTAGAAATTTAGGAAAAAGTTGCTTGGAAACCAAAATTAGGAATTCAGATTATTACTGTTTAATATATTTTTATTTAGAATCGTATTAACCATCACAAGAGTGCTAATTTTTATGTATGTATTTCAGTAGGTATGTGTGTTGGTTTGAACAAACTCTATTTGCTATTGATCTTTGCTAAAGGTTTTTTTTCCCCTGTTATTTATCCAAACAAAACACATTCAGACAGGTTTATGTGTTTTTTGGAACTCGATGCTATGGCGCGTGCTAGGCATATTACTCGGAATTATTTCACTTCCAGAAACAGGACGTAGGAACAGTGACGGTTCTGAGTAAAAGAGAAAACAATGCACCATGAACTCACCTCACACTTCACTTATGAATCTCTCAGTGAAATGTGAGAACAGATTGTGCCAAAATTTTAGCCAAGACAAGCTGCATTTTTTTTTTCTTACATTGGAAAGATTTTTCTTGACCCCTGACCATCACACCAATGTGTGTTTATTCCCCAAACGTTTGCCACAAAGTTGTGTCCCTGTTTAAGAGAGAATGTATAGAGGGTGGATGGGTGGATGAATGAATATGTTGGTGGAATAATGGATATGTAGATGGATGAACGGAATTGTGGATTGACGGAAGGACGGATACTTTGGCAATATGGTGTATGATGTTTGATTACCAGAGGTCTGACCCTCACATTGATTGATTTAGGTACTTGCTCACTTTCCATAGTCTCTAATTAATTGTGATTTGTTTTGCTTTTCCACCTTTTCTCCATTCAGAGCAGTAAAGAGGCGCTGTCTAACGTCAACGCCACAGGAGTGGCCATGCTGTTCTCGGCTGGCACCTTCCTCTACGTCGCCACGGTTCACGTCCTGCCAGAAGTGGGAGGCACCGGTGGGCACAGCCACTCAGCCGGTGGAGGAAAAGGACTGAGCAAGTTGGAGGTGCTGGCACTCGTCATAGGCTGCCTCATCCCTCTGGTGCTCTCTGTTGGCCACCACCATTAAAAAGGGAAAACAAAAAAAGACTTTTGTGAAGAAGGGACTTTTTAAAACGGGGGCCGATCGACCTCCTCATGCCTCTCTGTATGGATCAGATCTGTGACACAGAAATGGACTTGTGGCACAACACAAGTGTGATCACATGACCATAACCTCCAAGTGCTATGTGCTGATAGCAGACATTAACCTTACATAAACAAGTGACACCACAGGTTCATGCTTTTTACACTCTTTAATTCTGTCTTTAATTGTGGTTTCTGAAATGATTCTCTTTAACAAATGTAATGGTGAACTACAACTTTTTTTCTCTTTCATTTTTTTATTTTTATTTTATTTTTTTAAATATAATGTGTAGTGAACCGCATAAACTTTGAGTCACGTGATTGAGACCTTTTTTTATGGCTACGTGGTTCCTTGTTTTTTTCTGATTCGTTTTCTTTACACAACGGTACGGACGCAACGTTCAATTGTGACTTACATACAGTGTTCATCATCATCTGAGCTTCAGGTTAGAATCCATTTCTGAGCTGTATGGCCATAACTGAGACCAGGGTGGCCAGTTTTATCCAGAAAGACACCGTGTCTAGGCAGGATTTCATTCCAATCAAGCAGGAGCCCAACCTGATTCTACCTGTTTAATCAGCTGATCTTGGCTTTCAATAGACTCTCAGCTTTGGCTGTTACTCGGTTGAAATGAAAACCTGCACCCATGCTGGCCTTTTCTGGATAAGATTGGACACATCTGGAGTAGACATTTGTGCAGCAATAGTTTTTCCAGCGTACAGCTTTTGGTTTATTGGTGGTATTTTCTGTGCTAATGAATTGAGTAGGAGGATGTTTTGTTTAATTTATCATTTTGAACAAATAGTCAGAAAGAGTATTAGGTTTAGTCACTACACAGCATCCACTTAATCTATTTTCTAATCTTCCAGTTTTTTAATTGTTTAATTTTTAATTTTTTTATTTATTTTTTTTAAACAGATAAACAGAAATGTGTCTGTTTTTCCGGTGGTGGAAAAGTGAAACGATGCAGGCTTTTATACACACGAGGGACCATACTTGATATCGAAAGTGGTAGAATGGAGTATGATTATTTACCACGCTGGCTATTTGGATACCATTTGAAATGATGGTGAAGCTGGCTGACTTGAAGGAACTGCGCAAGTTTGTTTTAACTTCTTTTTTTTTTTTTTTTTTTTTTTTCTACACACTCGTTTGTGCTCGTAACGTGTCACTCACACTCAGCTGCTGTCTGTTTTGAGAAGCATCTCTGAGCTCTGTTGATGTGGTCAAGGTGGGATGCTTTAACTGTAATTATTGTGGTGCCTGCTCTTAATGCAGAGCCTCTGTATATAATGCATTGTGTACAAATAACAGATGAGCTTGATGCAAACTTCACTTGTAGCCCTAATGTACTGAGTTTAACACTCAGCCTTTTAGTACAGTTAATAACGGCAAGGATAACGGGGTTGATTTAAAGTGATGGGAAAGGGAATGTAATAAATTTACATTGAATCACAATAATGTTCCACAGGGTCATTTTGTGTCAAAATTACATCTAGCGAGAATGAAACCTGGTTTATTTAAAAATGGTTCAGTAAATCACAGTATGCTACACACGTCACTATCCCCGGCAGTAAAACGGATAGAATTTTGATTGGAAAAATGTCTTGAGTATATTTAAACATGATGGTGATGAATGAAACCTTTAAAGATTGGTGCCACGATCACATTAGGACCACTGGCCTATAATGTATATACAATGTGTGTTTAAAATATTAGTTCATTTTACCAGAGGTTTAAAAAATGGAGTTTGCACCTTTTATTATTGTGACCACGTTCAACCTTGAATGTCTTCGTCATGTCAGACTCCACAGTGGTGTTTAAGGGGCTTTAATTATGTTGGATTTGTTTTTTTCCTAGTCTACTTGGAGCAACATAACAGAAAACGGTTAGATTTTTTTTCCACACAGATGTTTCTATCTTCAAAGTAAATGATTATAGCACCTGAGATTCCCCAAGTGCTTGTTCATAAGCATCTAAAATATAAAGGTCTTATCAACCACTAAAATTCTGTGCAAGGTTATTAAACGGAGGGAAAAACGAACGTCTAACTCTGAAAGGCAACAAAATCCTGACTCATTTTATATCAGACTTGAGGCAACAAAATAATTCATTGGTTAATACTGATTTAAAAATGTCCCTTAAGTCAATTTCCTATCTGGCAGCAGACTGGAAAGCCAGTGTACTGGTCAAAAAAGGGTATGGAATAAAAGACTCAAGGATGTGGTGTTTTTCAGAAACTAATCAGCGACATGGTGGTGTGATGCGCTGCGACTTGAGGTTGTTACCTGCCCAAAGCTACACAACAGATCGAATGCTTTCATTTTAAACCTGTACGCTTTCACACACAATATGAACAGTTTAAAAAAAAGCATGAATAGATACGGTGCTAAAAGGACGCACAGACGGCTTCTGTGATTTTTATTGTACTCTAATTTGTAATATTTTAGCAGAGTTGATTGCGCATCTAGTCGTCGTACGCTGTGAGCGTTTTGAGTATAATGATATTGTCTAGTTCTATAATGGCCCTTGAGTACAAAGTAATGATCGATTTGAAGGTCTATATTTAACAGGACTAAAGAGTTTGCGGATTCGGAGAGAAAAATACGGTTTATTAGAGTAATCCTTTTATCACGGTGCTAAAAGGACGCACAGACGGCTTCTGTGATTTTTATTGTACTCTAATTTGTAGCTTTATTGGACGGAGGTCAAAAATGATGGGATTCAAAGCTCCAACTTCCTACTTACAAGGTAAGTAAACTGCTGTGCTAATAGTGGGCCTTTGATTCTGAGCACTTTATGTGATAGTCTCTCACTCACTCATTTTCTACCACTTATCCGAACTACCTCAGGTCACAGGTAGCCTGTGCCTATCTCAGGCAGGAAGGCAGGATACAGCCTGGACGGAGTGCCAACCCATAGCAGGGCGCACACACGCACTCACTCAATACGGACAATTTTCCAGAGATGCCAATCAACCTACCATGCATGTCTTTGGACCAGGGGAGGAAACCGGAGTACCCAGAGGAAAACCCCCGAGGCACAGAGAGAACATGCAAACTCCGCACACACAAGGCAGAGGCGGGAATCGAACCCCGACCCTGGAGGTGTGAGGTGAACGTGCTAACCACTAAGCCACCGTGCCGTATGTGATAATCTGATGGTTAGAAAACACTAACAGAGACTTTGACATTGTCCTGTATTGAATCTGCTAAACGTGAAGCTTTCTCCATTATGAATCTTTTTTTCATTACCTTTTACTTTAGAATGATAACATTTATTAGAACTTGCACATTTATTTAAAATTGCTATAGACAATTTATTAACACCATCTAGATTAGATTAGATTAGATTAGATTCAACTTTATTGTCATTACACATGTACAAGTACAAGGCAACGAAATGCAGTTTAGGTCTAACCAGAGTGCAATAGCAGCAAGTGCAGAAAAAATCTGACCAATCAGAAGTGAATGTGGAATGTGTTAATTGTTATGAGCAGTTTTGTAATTTGTTCATCGTTATGAAACGAATACATGCCATAGTAAACAAACCACTGCTTTACCTGGTTAAAATATTGCATTCTTATTTCATAGATTGATTAAATAACGGTGATGATAATGCAGTATGCATTAAGTTTGATTTTGTCTTAGGCAGCGATTTGTTGTATTAGCGGCACTGTTTGGTACTTATGAGCTCTATTATAAGCCAGTCATACAAATGAATTATTTATCCCTTTGCTCAGGAAGAGTGTGTGATTTCAGGAAGAGGTCATCACACATCATAGGATGGAGCAAGACATGAGAGTAACCTGTGATGACTATGCCTCAAGTTGCTTCATCTAACTCAAATTTATGTTGTTGTTGTTTTTTTGTCACATACTGCAAATAAATTGCAGACTGTTTGCTGCATTTTAAGAGTGAACATGAAGTGAAAGAAATTAGCTGTGCAACAAAAACATACAAAATATATTATCACAATACCATACAATGCATGAGGTCCTTAATTCTCTCAGGTGGTAGAGCTGCCCATTCTCCAGTTCCTGTAAATTATTTGGTTGTCTTGCACAAACTGCACGTTTGAGATCTTCCCCAAAGTGGCTCAGTGATATTAAGGTTAGGAGACTGTGATGGCCTTCAGAACCTTCAGCTTTTTCTGCTGTTACCATTGGAGGGTCAACCTTGCCTTGTGCTTTGGATCATTGTCATGTTGGAACACTTGAGTGCATCCCATGTGCAGCTTTCGTGCTGTAGAATAAACATGTCTGATAAACATGCTACATTCATCATCAAAAGTGCTAAATTCATCATCAATTTTTTACTAACTTCCCAGCACCACTGGAGCTCACACAGCCCCAAAACATGAGAGATCCTCCACCATGCTTTACATTGGGATGGTGCACTGTAGACCTTGTTGAGTCCTCTCCAAACATAACGTTTATGGTTGTTACTATAAAGTTCTATTTTGGTCTCATCACTCCATATGACTGCTCCAGAAGACTGAGGCTTGAACCTCTTATTTTCCACCTCTTTATCAGAGTTTGAACAGCACACAGAGTTGACTAGCATTTTCATTTGGCATTTTTTATATCCATTTCCTGCTTTATAAAATACTACCTTATTATTCAGGTCCATTGGCAGTTCTTTAGTCTTCCCCATGGTGCAGTATCCAGCCAAGTCAGTGCCTCACCACATGAGCTGAGAAACTCACTGTCTATTTACTGTATGCACAGACACTAATTACAATTACAATGAGTCACAGGTGTGGAAACACCTTTAATGGCCATTTAAACCTCTGTGTGTCAACCTGTGTGTTTATAATGTGGCCAAACTTTCAAGCAGATGTAAACTTTTGATCAGGGTTGTTTAGGTGAAATACATGTCTACAGGAAAATCTGAATCTTTACTGAACGACTGCATCAAGTACTTTGATATCTCTTCTCGTATATTCAGTATAATCAAGCTGTGTAGGCTTTCCTCTCTGTCACTAATGTGCATCAGTGAAAAACATCTATAACGCTGTGAACCTGACATGCGGAATGCCTTAAAGCAGATTAATGCCCAGTGAAAGTGGGCCGTTGCTCTTTTGCTGGAACTGTTTTCATTAGTCGCACTGATTAAACCATGATGACTGTTGCAAGTAATCTAAGTAAGTGTCATATGAGACATCTATTGACCATCGGTCAGATTTAAAAACTCCACCATATGCTGTTCTCTGCCTCTTGCTGTTTTGCTTTTACTGTACATATCTGATGCCTTTATTGATGTCCAGATCATTCTGCCTCGTTGAGTTATTGGAAGTTCCCTAATTGTCTTTGTGTGTGTGTGTGTGTGTGTGTGTGTGTGTGTGTGTGTGTGTGTGTGTGTGTGTGTGTGTGTGTGGGGATGAGTGACTGACTCTCCTGCTAATGTTAACCCCTCCACCCACTTCTATGAGAACGACGGCCATGTTTATTCTCCTTTAAGCTCTTTTCATTTCCTTCCTGGATCTCCATGGAGCAGCCGGACTCTAGCATCCTGTACATCAGCAGTAAAGTGCAGCTACACGGTGTGTTGTGGAAAAGATCCTCCGGAAGACAATCAGCTAAATGGGCTCGAAGGTACAGTGGGGATCTCATCTCATTTTCTGTCCAAATATTAGCTTGGGTTTATTACTATTTTACAGCCTTTACTGATGTTCTGAACATTTGAATGCATTCAGGAGTTTGTGTGTGTGTGTGTGTGTGTGTGTGTGTGTGTGTGTGTGTGTGTGTGTGTGTGTGTGTGTGTGTGTGTGTGTATGTGTGTGTGTGTGTGTGTGTGTGAATATCGGCTGATTAATTCACAGATTTTATTCTCTTGATAGTAAAACTCTATGGCATTATATCTAGAGATGATGAGTCATGCAGTAGCACTCAGTGGAAGTAAAGAGCACATATTCTTTTTCTAGGGTGTTTTTTCAAGCCATCCTAGAACTAAGTACAGGTAAACGTACAGTACTGTACATTCTGTGGCTGAAGTGCATTATTGACTTTGGTGCTTTTTAATCTTCTACAAAAGATCCAAAAAAAAAAAAAATTAAAGATTAAATATGCAGATGACGAATAAAAAGAATAAACAATATCTTATTTATGTTTCATATCTTTTTATTCAAGACCAAAATCATAATGCGTTTCATACAAACCAATGAGCTTCCATGATAAATTAATTACAAATAATCACTGCTTTAATACAGAGGGGTGAAATATTAACGGGAAATAAAATCCTAAAGCCTCTAGAACAGCTTTGTAGACATTCTATAAGTCTCTGGATTGCATTAGAAGTATAAACAGGATTCTTCCATAGGATATTCCCTCAGCTGGTGTTTTGATGATGGTCCTAGAAAAACAGTCACTGGGGGTTATTCTGGAAAACACCACTCACTCATACTGGAATAGAAATGTTTCATCGTACTGTAAAGCTAGACTTTGTAGATTTATACATTTACATTTAACCCTTAAGTTAAATGTAGAGCAGAGGAAATACAGAAGCAACAGAAAGCTTAAAGTTACCTCAGAGACATTTTCCATAAACGTTAAATATGACCTTTTTTTTATTTGTTTATACAGAGTGTCCAACATACATTGTGAATGAAGGAGCTTTTTCTATTCATATGATAATGTACTAAAATTTTCCTCTATAACTAACAAAATAAATATTCTTTACCTAGTTTATTATTTATTTTCTAAATTGAATAGATTCTTCGTTATCAAAGACAGCTTCCTGCTCTACTATGCTGAGAACGAAAAAAGAAACTTCGAAGCTAACAGATACTTCAACATTCATCCAAAGGTAAACGTCTCTGATTTCCATCCTGAAATCCGACCCGAAATCCGAAGAACGATTGATGCTAATATTGTGTTATTGTCCTCTTCTCTCCAGCCTGTTGTCTGTTTCTTTCTTTGCTGACTCATAGTTTTGTTTTAACAGGGAGTTATCCCTCTAGGAGGATGTGTGGTCGAGCCAAAGGAGGAACAAGGCATGCCTTATGCCATAGTTATAAACCATGAGGAATTTAATGTATGATCCATTCTTTTGTTTACTTTAAGACATATTAAAACTACACCAGACATGAATATCTACAGCATTCATATTGTTCCTAACTCTGCTTTTATCTCCCTTCACAGGGAGACATAACGTTAGCAGCAGAGTCCGAGTCCGAGCAGAGCCAGTGGCTGGATATGTTAGAGGAGTCCGGAAAAGTGTGAGCCTTAAGTACTTAAGTGCCTAGAGTTAAGTGCAAAGGTTTGCATACCTCCAGGACAAATTCTGTACATTCATTTATTTTCAGTGAATGATTTTATCTAAGTCAGGGTTGCACTGGATTTGGAGCTTGTCTCAGGAACAAACGTGTAGTCCATCTCAAACACCTGTAGATAGCTAAATCTTTCCTGTCACACGACTACTACCACAACATTTGTTCATTTTGCACATTTTTTCAGTCAATCCAAACACCTGACCAATGGCATACCCACTTTAAACATCTCAGGTTTTTGTACAACCAAAATAGGAGAGAAATCCTAGCAGGTACATTGCTGCCCTTATCCAGGGTGACTAACATTTATCTCATTTATTTAGCTGAGTAATTGAGGTTTAAGGGTCTTGCTCAGAAGCCCAGAAGTGGCATCTTGCTGGCCCTGCGATTTAAACTCGCGACCTTCTGATCAGTAGTCCAACACCTTAACCACCGATTTACCACTTCCTTATTCATCATTACGATTATTCCCCAAAGGTGTTCAATGGGGTTGAGTTCAAGGTTATGCGAGGACACTCAAGTTCTTCCATCCCATCCTTGTTTACCATGTCTTTATGGAGCTTCCTCGAACACATTTGAGTGAAGGGAAATCATAAAACTACAGCATAAAAAAAAAAATCATTATAGTTATTGTGTCAACAGTTTAATGAAGAACCATATATGGTGTCAAAGGTGTCCACAGTTTTTGGCGTATTTGGTCTATTTTTATTTTTTTTTTGCAAATGTTTGCACATATATAGTTAAGTCCAAAAATCTGACTTCACTACCAGAAACAAATTTCATGATACTTATTTCAGTTTTTCTTCCCACGATAACAAAAGCTTACTCTTAGCATAGATCATCATAAATTTAAGAAAATATACATATAATCTAAATCTAACCTTTGACGAAAACTATATTACTGCAGTAAGCAGCTTGGAGAGTAAGACATATAGCGTACTAACAGAGTTTGTTGCATAATTTGTAATGCGATGATCTATTTTCAGCACATGGAAAAATGCCCAGCTAGGCGAGGCTATGATTGAGAGTCTGGAGGCTCAGGGACTGCAGCTGGCCAAAGAGAAACAGGAGTACCTGGGTGAGGTTTATAGATGCATCAGCATCACGGTTCAACTTCTTTATATTTCATAGTAATGCCTTTGCGATTGCTCAAATAGGTTTTAAAATATATCAGCTTCCCATCTTGCAGGGAACAAAATCTAATGTTGGTAAAAGTAATCAGAGCCCCTCTCTCTCTCTCTCTCTCTCTCTCTCTCTCTCTCTCTCTCTCTCTCTCTCTCTCTCTCTCTCTCTCTCTCTCTCTCTCTCTCTCTCACACACACACACACACACACACACACACACACACACACACACACACACACATCTGTAGTCTGTTAGGACTGATAATGACTTTAATTACAAAACTCTAAACCTGTGCTTGTTTTTCTTCAGATAAACTCATGGAGGAGACTGAGGAACTGAGCTTACAGAGAGAACAGAAGGCGGTTCGTTACAAGCTGTTATTTATTTCAGATGTACACACACTGAGCTGCTTTTTTTTAATGAGGCGCTTGTATTTGCTTTGCTTCTATCCATTTTATTTTATTTTTTATGCTATCAGATATGTTTAATTTACCTCATGGTTCTCATTCGAATGTGCCTCACTATATGGATGTAAATTAAAAAAAAAAAAGTATTAATAATGCTTCTGTATTTAAATCCATCTTTGAATGCATGTCTTGGGTCATGTATTTTTTTTCTTTTTTTTTAATGATTTAATTAATTAAGATTTTCTTGTATTAGAATAAATAAAATCAAGTAAATAAAATTAATTACAAAAAAAATCTTATTAGTGCTATTTGTAGATTTGGGTTGATATTCTATTAGATATTCTACCTTTTATTTAAAAAAAGCAATTGGAGAGAAGAATTTTACAGTTTCACACTTTACAATTACACTGTGTGATATTTATGGTACAGTAGATCAAGTTCAGGTACAAAGTAGGAGTAGGTAGAGGACCTATATCTCTCTATTGTTGAGGGTGTGTGTGTGTGTGTGTGTGTGTGTGTGTGTGTGTGTGTGTGTGTGTGTGTGTGTGTGTGTGTGTGTGTGTGTGTGTGTGTGTAGGAGCTAGAACGGTTGAATCAGGTGCTGGAGGAAGAGAAGCAGAGGTTTGAGGAAGTTCTTACGGAGCTAAGAGCCGAGCAAGAGCAGATCAAGAGGTAAACATCAGTTTCTCTAAATCACTGCATTCACTTAATTATAAACTTTTTTTTATCTTTTATTGCACAATGTTGAAGAATTCATGATTCTGATTAATCAGAAGATGTTAATTAGTTTTCATAGGTTTCTCATCATATTTCTCATAAAGTTTATGTTAATGCATATAATCCGTAATCTAATCCGTAATAGTTACTATAGAAACAACTCATTTGATTGTAACCTGTTTAAAAATCTATTAAAAATGGAATACGATGAATAAAACCCACTTTTTTTGCTAGAGGAAAACTTTGGCTGCATCACATCACCACACTTCATTATTTTTAGTTTTTTCAAAATTACTGACTGCTGTAACTGCGATAAAGCAAATAAAGTCTGAGTATATCAGTAGTTTTTAATCATTAAAAGATAATAGAAGCAAAAACAACGTGTTAGGCAATCAACGGTGTCATGTAATACAAAAAAAATGGCAGGATGTTTAGAAATGTGTCCTGAGATAAAACATCTTTATCAAATACATTTCTGTATTAGGTTTTGGTAAGTAAAAGTCTCAGCGATTATGATACTGCTGTAATGCCGTGTTGTGTTTTAAGGGATTTGGATGGAACAGCTCGGTCAATGAAAGGAGTTGAGTCTGAGAAAGAAGAGCTGAACAGACTGACCACTAGACTACAGAAATCTCTTGAGGTAAACAACTTCCTGCCTCACTTGCCAATAATACCATGAAGTAGATAATCCACACGTACTGTACAAAGAAATATCCGCATTTTCGACAACATGTTTTTTTTCTTTCGATATACATTATGTGAGCACTAGACATAGTTTTATTGCTGCAATGTTTAGGGATTGTGTTTGGGACTGCTCAGGAGCTGTCTAAGGAGAAGCAGCGTACTCTGGATATGCTCAGAAAGAAAGAGATGGACAGGATTGGCTCTAAGGACCAGGCTTCTGCTCCCGAACCTAAATGCCCCAAACCACAGGAGCAGCTACAGGGCAACCTGAGAAACATCGAGGAGCACATGATGTGTCTTCTCTGTGAAAAGAAACAGGCAGAAGAGAGGTATGTCTGAAAAGAGCTAAATCCATGGAGTACCTATAAATACTGAAAAAAGAAAATCATCACAAGCACCAAACACATAAACGTTCTTATTGATCAGTTCCTACGTCATGCTGAACATTTCTTAATATATATTTTGTAATATATATATATATATATATATATATTTTTTTTTTTTAATGAAACAGTGCTGTTGAATTCTTGATGCCGATGGGACAGAAGATCAAATCTCACACAGATTTATACAGTACTTTATTAAAGCACTCATTTTCATACATTTTTCTTTTTTTACAATGAACTTGCATACATATTTGCAATGGGTCAATGTGCCCTACTTGTTTTCCATGAGGAGACATTTATTTAACATTTATTTGGAAGGAGTCTCCAGTGTTAGCACTCCACAGTGTATATCATTAACTTCAAGAGAGACAAAAGAGAAAGGGAAACCAGGGAAAGGGGGAAAGAGAACTTATATATTATATACCTTATATTAGAAAATATTATTTTTTCCCAATAAATTATTACTATATATTTTCAAAATTATTAATTTTAATTGTATATATATATATATATATTTTTTTTTAAGTGTTCCTTTATAAATAAACAAACAAACAAATAAATAAATAAAGTTGTGTTCTTTTATGAATCTCTTTTTTTTCACTGCCATTCTACCTCATTGCCTCTTACATTACATGTATATTATTTATTATGTATTTAATAATTGTTATGCTATACACTAATGCAACTTGCTGCTCTGTACTTCATCTTAAATCCCACCTACATTGCTCTATTCCATTGCTCCTACATCTACATTGCTCTATTCCATGACAAAGTTAAATCGAATATTAACTTTTACCATACTATATGCCCCGACACCCCCCCTGAGTTCAGTACTGAATAATTCATTGCAATGCATGTTGTGTTATAAAGTATGTGAAGGAATGAACCTATACTGTATGTCTGACTCAGGGATACCTCTGTGTTAATGGGGCCTGGAGGCAGCTAAGTGGAACTATCCATCGATTTGCAAACGGACGTTGTATTGATCAGACACTAATGAGCAGAGCAGAGCAGTGTATATACAACAGGATATAGACTGACCTGAGGCTAGGAATGACTTGCATGACAGTAAAACAGTTTTGTGATAGTTAATTGTCCTTTTGACAGGTTTGTGCTGCCCTGAAAGTTACCTCGGGTATTTATAGAATTCATGAACTCTTGTTTAAATGCTGATTTAATTCCAGCTGTGTCTGGCCATTGGCTTTCATTCAACAACCATGTGTGTGGGAATTTTCCATGTTCTCCCTGTGGGAATTTTCCAGGTTTCCCTGAACTGTGGAGTTTCCTCTGGGAACTCTGGTTTTCTCCCCTATTTCAACACATTCGTTGTAGGATGACTGGCATCTCTAAACTGTCCGTTCTGTGTGAGTCTGAGAGAGAAGGTTATTTGCAATGGGTTGGCATCCTGCCCCTGGGTTTATAGGTCGTGCCTCAAGTCTTTCGGGATAGACTCCAGGTTTCTTGTCACCCTGTGTAGGATAAGCCCTACATATGGTCGGAACTACCATTATAGAAAATACACCATTATTAAATTTTAATTTAACAGCAATGTGGTATAAAACACGATAAATTCATCGTTTGCATCTGAAATTGTGCCCTTTACAAGATATTTGTAGGATATTTGTTTTGCAGAAGTGACTACAACTAGTCTGGCTATATTAGTGCATATTACAGATGCCTGTGTCTCCCTCTGCAGGCTGAGAGAGAATGAGCAGAAAGCTTATGTACTGCAGGAGGAGAGAGAGTTTTACTCAGCTCAGGCTCAAACGCTTCAGCAGTCCCTCAGTCAGCTAGCAGCTGATAAACAGCAGGCTGAAGCTGAACTGAAGGTGAGTAGGAGGAATATTTTACAAATTACAGTCTGATCTTTGTTGCATTTTGAGACAGAGAGAAAGCACTCTTGTGATGTTGAGAAAATTATAATATAAATGTATACAACCATTTGAGATCAAATTAGTACCATTGGTATAGAAGTGAAATGTATTCAATTTCTACACATTTTCTTTCATTTCATTTTTTATGTTTGTTCTAATGGCACATATTTGGTTCAGTTATTCAAAACCTTTTAACTTAAGTGCTAACATATCCAGGATGTCAGCCATAGCATTAAACCCACTGACAGGTGAAGTAAATATTGGTGGGATATATTAAGCAGGTGAGCTAGTGAACAGTCAGTTCTCGATGTGTTGGAAGCAGAAAAACATGGGCATGTGGATATGAGAGGCTTTGACTAGTCCAAATTGTGATGACTGGGTTACAGCATCTCCAAAACAGCAGGTCTTGTGAGGCATAAGACCTGTTTTGGAGGTCTTGTGGTCTTAAAGGACCTGTTTTGGAGATGCTGTGACCCAGCCATCAGTTGCCAGTATGTAGTGGTTCGTATCTACCAAATTGTGGTCCAAGCATGGACAGAGTCATGGGTGCCCATGGGAGAGAAGAATAATCCATCTGGTCCCATACCACAAATGAGCTATTGTAGCAAGTACAGTAGGTGTCAGAACACACAATGTGTCACAGTTTGCTGTGTATGGGCCTGTGTAGTTACAGAGTGTTTAAAGTGCCCATGCCGACCCCTGTCCTCACCAAAAAATGCCTACGATGGGCACATGGTCTGGTCTGATGAATCATGGGGACACCCGTGTGGAAATGTGTCACTTACCTGGGAAAGAAATGGCATCAGGATGCATTAAGATAAGCTGTTGGAGGCAGTGTAATGCCCTGGATAATGTTCTGCTGCGAAACCTGAGGTCATGGTACTCATGTGGATGTTACAAAATGACTCCAGATTTTGTACATCCGGCATATGACATATGAATATATATGAATATAACATTCAGAAAAGAATGTTTATTTTATTTTATTTTCTAACATGATAATTGAGGAACAAAACCTGAACCATTTAATGTCCTTGTTTAACTAATGACTTACTAATGTTAACTAATTATTGTTAACTCATTTTAAATATTCTTGAAGAAATGTGATTTGAGAAAAGTTTTAAAATCGTAAAAATTATCATATCTTTGATTTTGTGTCAAATGATCAGTGAGTGTGTGAGTTCCTGACCTACAAGTTCATAACCTAATCTGCTATTAAATTTCACTCTCTCTCTCTCTCTCTCTCTCTCTCTCTCTCTCTCTCTCTCTCTCTCTCTCTCTCTCTCTCTCTCTCTCTCTCTCTCTGCACACATATCCATTATCATTAAGTTACTCCTGAGTGATAAAAAAAAATCAATGGTTCATCTCCACACTCCACTGCATCGTCCTTCTCTCCAGTGAAACATTGCTCATCTATAGCATCTATAATCCCCACATCTTCCTTCAGGTCTATATAATTATGTTATGTGAGTAATGTAAGTAATGTATCTGTGTGTGGGTGTGTGTGTGTGTGTGGATCCAGGCTGAGATGGAGTCAAGGGCAGAGATAGAACGCAGGCTGAAGATGGCAGAGGAGGCCCTGAAGAGCCTGGAACAGGGTTTGAACTGTTTGGAACGCAGCCGCGAGAGAGACGAGAGGATGATGGGAGATGTCGGCCACCTCCGCAGTGAGTGTCATCAAAATTACATGTCAATATTTATAGTCAGATTGTTTCTGGGTCTATAAGTTGTATATGCAGTAGCGTAGGGCCACTGAGCCACCAGGGGCCCCTGTAAGACTGCATTTTTTTAGTTGATTGTTTTGCTTTGCTCCCCAAAGATTTAGTTATATATATATATATATATATATATATATATATATATATATATATATATATATATATATATATATATATAGTTAGATATTTCTAGTTATCATGTCTCTTTCAGAATGACTGAATTGGTTCCAATTATTGTTTACAGCATATTATTTTACCGTAGCGCTCTGAAATCTTAAAACTGATTGGTCGATCCATTTTCTAGAACATTTCAGGATGTGAATGATCTGTTAACTTTGGCAGCATAAGATTAACTCCTCTTCTTGTCTGGCTGCATCACACGACACAGTGTGATACTTTTCTCAAAGCAACACGCTTTGTCATGTTGAATCCCTTACTTTTATTCTATTCAGTGCTAACAGTGAGGAAAAAGGGCCCAAGCAGGAAAGCCAAGTAAAACCAATTCAAACATGTCTCAATTTCTTAAAATCTTAAAAGAACGTTACAGCATACAGATGGATTATTAGCAAGGGTTTTAATATCAAATGCTTGGTTTAAGCCCCTATTAAAGATTAACTTGGTTAATACAGATCTAAAATAACTCTGTGTGTAATTCTTTTCATTTGAGATTACTCTCTCAGTCTGAAAGTTAAAAAAAAATGCAACAATATGATAAGATTATGGAAAATATACATTAAAAAGGATTCATGTGATTACTTCTGAAATCTCCCACGAAAAAACAGACATGGACAAATTAGAAATTTAGACTTCGCCTGAGGGCTTAGTGGTTAGAATGGTTGCCTCGTACAGTATCTACAGGTTTGGGGGTTTGATTCCTGTCTCATCCTTCGTGCAGTTTGCTTACTGTCCAGGGGTTTCCTTCCTCAGTCCATGGACATATGCTGTAGACTGAACTATACCGTATACAGTAGGGGTTGACAATCCATTCAGGGTGTTTCATACTGTAAATTGTGTCCCGTGTCCTCTGGTATAGACTTCAGGCTCCCTGTGACGGAAAAGTGGTACAGGATAAAGTATGAATAAATTGAGTAACTAGCCCACAAGACAAGAAAAATATCAAATCATTGATCATTTCCATGATTTTGAATTTTTTTGGAAACCTAGTTAACTAGACTAAATGACAACAATGAACATGGTACAATTCAAAATGATAATGCGACAATGGTGCATTATTGCAGACTACAGTATGAATAATACATGAGCGTTTGAGTCCTTGAGATGAGTGAATTTATGTCACCAGATTTGGTCCTCTCCTCATGCCGTTTCTGGTGATGAAATGTTGACAGAAAAGCAGAACATTTTTGGCTAACATTTGAAGTTATGAGGTTGCAGAAGGCAATAATGCCTTTAATCTTACGAAGATGAAATTTAAGGTTTCACCCTGTGATTGAAGGTAAGCTCGAAAAGTTAAACATGAAAATGTGACCTTTTATTTTCTGTTGAATAGATTTGCTTTCTGAGATGTGATTTTCTCTCTTTCTCTCTCTCTCTCTCTCTCTCTCTCTCTCTCTCTCTCTCTCTCTCTCTGTCTTTTTCAGAGTTCTTTGAGGAGTGTATCTCTGCTGCAGAGATTGAAGCTAAGCTACCAGCCATCATGAAGAACTCTGTGTACCTACATAAAGCTGCCGCTCGCCGAATTAAAAGCTGTCGCATCCAGAGACAAGCTTCCAGGCAACACTGGCGTGAGTGTCTCTCTTTCGTCCACTCATACACACTCACACACACACACCATGACTAATATAGTGTCACTATAACAAAGATTGCGTTCCAATATCATTAGATTTGGGAGAGATGTCTAATTATAATGAACTATAGAACTCTGTCATCCATGTTCATTTCTTTTTCTGAAACACAGGGAAACACTCGCTGTCATTTGCTGGTTCACATGGTGAGACATCCAGCATGGAGGACCTGAAAGAGACCACTCGACGTCTGACTTCAGACAGCTGCTTTCGACAGCCCAGCAAAGCCATCAGCAGACAGAGCACAGTGCAGTCTGAGGACTGAGATCAGTGTGACGGCAACCCGTTTCGATCAGCGATCAGTGAGGAAAGATTTGCACATGTTTTTGTAACTCGAATGTTAAGTTAGAGAGGTTAGTGTTACAAGAGCACAAGGATTAGTGATTCGATTCAGTTCAACTGTATTTGCGTAGCGCTTTTAACAATGCACATTGTCACAAAGCAGCTTTACAGAAATGTCTATATTTTATATTTATTACTAATGAACTAACCAGAGGCGACGGCAGCAAGGAAAAACTCCCTGAGATATTATGTTATATGATATTATGGATCGTTGTTGGATATTTTCGTTCTTTGTATGAAAATCTCTTGCACTAACAGATTCCGAGTGAGAGTCGATCCACACCCTGGAAAATGAAACGTCTTTATAGGACCTCTTTCTCTGCCGTTTTAAGTTATTACTCATTATATACTGTACATTATACTGGACAGAGTTTCATCGGTTTGATCACAAATTTATATTCCCCAGTTGCGTCTTCAGGAGGTGTTCATATTTATTTATTTTAGTCCACGTACTTGATTATGTGTCTGTCTTAAGCATTTCAAACACAACCTCAGATACATTGTAGAAATTCATTCATATTATTTAGGACATTAATACTGAAATATTCGTTTATCACTTGCTTAAAGGACACTGTACTATACTTTTAAATAGAATGATATACTGTATTTTTACAGGACTACATATTAATAACAGTATATTACTGTAAAAAAAACTGTCATTGCCAAGTATACATTACATAAATAACTTGTAAAACTTGTAAAAAAATATTTTAAAAAAGTAATACAAATAAATAATGACATGAATCTCATAGTACATGTGTGTACAGGTTCTAACATATATATTAATGTTTACTGAAAACTTATAGTAACTTGCTAAAATAAATGCATTTTAAAGGGTGAGGTAAATAAGATACCTTTACACAATAGGAACAATAACACGATCAGTGGGCATGTGTCCATTTACTTATTTTATTTCTATTAATTAATTAATTAATTGATTGATTGATTGATTGATTAATCTGTTTGTTTATTTATTTATTTTTGGAAAATATAGAATTAAATATAATTGAAGAAATGGAAAATAAACACAAGAAAAATGATGAATGAACAGTGATAAAAAAATGTATCTCTTACTGGGATGAATAAAGTATCTATGAATCTCTAGACAGACAGACAGAAGACAAGTGACGGACAGAGACAAACGATGGTTAGATTGTATCTATCTATCTCGAGACAGACAGACAAAACAAGCAAATATATAAACATGATAGATAGATAGATAGATAGATAGATAGATAGATAGATAGATAGATAGATAGATAGATAGATAGATAGAAAGATGGATGGACGCACAGACGGAGAGAGACAGACAATGGATAGATTGTATCTATCTCTAGACAGACAAGTGGATAATATAGACAATCTGATAGACTGATAGCAGAAAACAAGCAAACAAATATACAAACATCAGTGGATGACAGATAGATAGATAGATAGATAGATAGATAGATAGATAGATAGATAGATAGATAGATAGATAGATAGATATTCATAATATCACAATATCATAATAATTCATAATAACATAATATCTCTGATAAGTAATCTTGATACAAAACCTGGACATAAAACCACTCATAAAAGTTCATACTTTATTATCTTTAATCATTCATACAGCATCTTATTCACAAAAACATTACGGTTTGAAGCAGGTTAGATCATATATTTAAAACACATCAGTCTGTTTAGTTTTGCTTGTGCACATCCAACAGCTTCTTCTCCTAGTGAGAGTTTATATTTTGAGTCTTTCGAGTTAGACCAAAAAGTACAGCACTCCATACACACACAGACACACACACAGACACACACACACATACACACACAATCAATAGGCTGCTGTGCTGTAACGAACAGCATCTCAGCTTTATTATTCTATCAAATGAGTTACTGGACTAGTCAATGGCACCGACCGTTTCTCCAAACGATTCAATCATTAAGATCATATCACAGCCAATATTCATCAATCTTGTGTGTTTTAATCTATTTTACAGAACTTAATACCCTGTACTGCCCATTTGAAATCGAAACAGCGCAAGCATAATGCAAAATAACAAATTATGATTTATTTCATATTTGACTTTTTTTTCTATTTTTTTTAGCATGTCATATTTTAAAAACTGTAACAGAAGCCTAGCAATGTTATGTCAGTAAATGACTGAAGCGATAGAGATGTTCATGTATTCCCAGTTTTTATCCCATTTCAAATTTTCTCTGTGCCTGATACTATAGCTGTACATCAGAAAATATGCTATTTTGCTGCTTAATAAAGCCACACTTATACTAATCACTGTTCTTTCAGAGAGGAATATGAGATAACGGGTATCAGCGTTCTTCTGTGCCTTTTATTGGGAACAGTCTGCAGCTCATCTCATCTTCATTATCTTCAGACCTTCATAAACATAAGACCTAAGAAATGAACAAGTTAATTATTCACTTTTACCAATACATTTAAATAACAATAATAAAATCACTGGAAATCAATAGATTCATTAAGGACTAACCAAAATGTTAACGCTACACCACTCGTACAGGAGCCGAGGCTGTCCCATGCCTGGGCTGAGAAACCTTCACTTATTTGTTTTAATGTGTTGACCCAAGGCATTGTACTACATGGGAAATTCTAGGGTGAGAGTGTGATACACACACACACACACACACACACACACACACACACACACACACACACACACACACACACACACACAAGCAACTCTGCTTTTCATTTGTGCCATGCAGAAAACGTAGTTTTTTTTAACTGAAAAATAATCAGCCTAGGATTTTTTATGTAATTTTAGAAACACTGTCTTTGTTCCAGAAGTGAAGATCAGCACACTGAAATACAATCAGTGTTAGTCACAGTCTTAAGCCAGGTTTGTGGACGTGGTATTAATGAGATTATCCGTTCCTTGTAAAAGAATGTTGGACACTTACTGTATTTATCAAGATTTTAAGAAGTACAACTGACTTCATAACAATATGAATAAGATTTGAAAAAATAGTTTCTGGTGGTTATTGTACAAAAATGCTTGAAATCTGCAATTTTCATTTTTTATTTAAATTTTGCGAAAACTTTGAATCCGAATTGCAGAAAATCGGTGTTAATCTTGAAAAATGGAAAGCTCCTGCAAATATTGCATAGTTTTCTTGATTTAATTTTCATTGGTGCGATTGTGAAATAGCTCAATCTTGAAGGAATCTTGAAGGAATCTCATACCCTAGAAATTGTTGAAAATAGTCAAATTTAATATTTCTTTCTAAGAGCGATGAGGACTCAAATGCTCAGGAAATACAGTGTCTTGCAAAAGTATTCAATAAAACAACTAAAAACATTTTAACACGTTTTAACACAAACTCGCATTCTCTTACAATGAAAGCTGGATAGCAAAGAAAATCTTTACTTTCATTTGTATTTTTCCTCATTTACTGTAGGTTCTACTAAGCCTTGTTTTTTGATATTGCCTTTAGCAGTATATAATTAATTCTTCACCTGTGGAATATTATAACCCTTCCCATTTTCTGGATATAAATCACCTTTGTTGACCTTTTATTGAAGAGACTGTCAGTCTGATGGACATGAGTGAAAATTAAACCCAAGAAGCATTCTAATTTAGTTAAAGACAAGGTAATAGAATTTCATAACATAGAAGGTGTAAAATTATATCTAAGAGGCGGACATCCCAGTAAGCACTGACGAATGGATCGATAGTGAGGAAGTGGGAGTTGCATCACACCGCTCAAGTGCTATTTAGACAATATCCTTCCTCAAAAACAAGATGGATCGGGATGAAAAACAAGAACAAGATGGAGTCCAGTGGCTGAGAACGGAGTAAACGTGCAACAGACAACTATTTCAATAGCTTGTGCCTAACTGAGGATTGTATGAGAGGATGGCTAGAAAAAAGTGTAGAAAGAAAAGAAAGAAATCATTGTTTTTGTCCTAAGAGTGACCCAGAAAACATGTTAATTTCTTTTCCTTTGTTTGTTTGTTTTGTGTTATGAGACCAAGATCAAGATGCAAATGTCTAAGCATTACATGTGGCACAAACCTAATTTAGTCTATAATCTATTATCACTCCTAAAATGAAACATGGTGGTGGAAGCATCATGCTCTAAAGACACGTTTCATCCTAAGGAGAATAGATGGAGTCCACGGGCCGTGAATGATCTCAGAAAACTCCTAATTTAGCTTAAAACATTTTTAAATAGGAATCTTATCTTAAAAGATAAGTTTAAGGCGTTGGACTACAGATTGGAAGGTCATGAGTTCGAATCCCAAGTCCACCCAGCTGCCACTGCTGGGCCCCTGAGCAAGGCCCTTAACCTTTAATTGCTCAGTTGTATAAATTGAAATAAATTGTAAGTCACTCTGGATGGGTGTCTGCTAAATGCCAGAAATGTAAATGCACTAAGAATTTTAATGAATATGGGCACAGAACAGAAACACCGACTATCTGTGGCACTGAATGAAAATTTCAGTCAACAAAACAACACCCAACTATCCAGAAGAAAAGTATCTATTTGTAGGCTGGTAGGAACTCACCATAAAATACTCACCATAATCACCATAATCGCTGCAAATGGTGGTTTTATGAAGTAATGGTCTTAGTAGTGTTGAATACATAACCAAGCAACTTTTTCAGGTTCATTATGTAATAAGCTACTGATTAATAACACAAAAATAGTACTTTAATAACATAATATTGGCTGAATAAGCAACATCTCTAGGTCAGATGAGCATGGAGTAACTTAAAAATTTGAGGGGCTTGAATACTTTTGCAAGGCAATAAATCAAAATCATTCATTCATTCATTTTCTACCGCTTATCCGAACTTCTCGGGTCACGGGGAGCCAGGCCCTATCTCAGGTATCATTGGGCATCAAGGCAGGATACACCCTGGACAGAGTATGCCAACCCATCGCAGGGCACACACACACACACTCTCATTCACTCACGCAATCACACACTACGGGCAATTTTTCCAGAGATGCCAATCAACCTACCATGCATGTCTTTGGACCGGGGGAGGAAACCGGAGTACCCGGAGGAAACCCCAGAGACACGGGGAGAACATGCAAACTCCACACACACAAGGTGGAGGGGGGAATCAAACCCCCAACCCTGGAGATGTGAGGCAAACGTGCTAACCTCTAAGCCACCGTGCCCCCCATCAAAATCAGACATTTTTCATTTTTACTCAACATTTTAGTGATAGTAAGCAAGTCCAGCATTATCAGCCTGTACTCTTTTTTTCTACTATCTACCCTGTGCTTGTATGAGGTGGCACTTTGGTCTGTCAGCAATAAGAAAGCACTCTTCTACATCCAGCCCTCTCCCACTCACATTCCCTTGATCCCTTGGGATTTCATCAAAGGCCTGAGCCGTCGTCTCCACTGCACATTGCTATGGCAACTACTGCTTAAAAATGGGTCTTGTGCTCCTCTCCATTTCTGTTCTCTGTTTCTTAGTCAGGAAGATTATGTGATTGTGCAATTTGTTGTTTTCAGCTGGAGGTTAGTTCAGTTTTTTTTTTCCCCCAGAAATGTCTGATTGCAGTATGACCCCATTTCTGCATCTGTAATCTGGAGACCACGATTTTAGTTCGTTTGTATTCAAATGGTGAACAGTGTGTTCATAATCTACTTCAGGTGTTGTGTTGCTGAGTTGACTCATAAGGATGCAGGTCGTTTTCAGAAAACTTATTGCTAGTTTAGAGACATGCAGTACAAGTTAAGAAGCAAAATATTGATTTTTTTATTAACATTAACATTATGTTATGTTTCCCTTATCAAGAGTGACATATCATATAATCATGTTACCTAACCGCTCTTGGTACAGCTGCATTTTATCTTGGTATATTTACCTTCTGTGCCTCTTAATGCTAGCATTATAGCATCACATCACATGTGCTTCTGCCTATTAACCGCTCATCTGCTTGACAGCCAAGTTATAAAAATACAAAGTTATAAATTTAGTCTCATACTGATTATCTGAAATGATCAAGAGTCCATTCATGGGACTGTTTTTCTTTCTAATGAGGTCTCATGAATCACCACTACTGTTAATTAGCTAGCATTGTTAGCTAACTTCCATGGAACAGTGCTAACTAGCTTACACAAATAGGGGCAGCTGAAATCTCTCTGAAGAGTTCATGGAGATTTGTTGCTGCAGGAATGTTCAAGAGTGTCTTTGTTGTCTTGTTGTTTTTTTTTTTTTTTGCAATTAGGTCTCCTGAGTCACTACTGATGTTAACAAGTTAGTATCGTTAGCTAACTCCCATGCAATAAAAATAAGCAAATTAACCTTATGACAGTATATTCCATATATGTCCATATAAGTGCAGTAATCTGTGCGAATGTATTGGAAGTCCATCGATTTAAGGTTTGCGTTAGTCTTCAGTTCAATCCAGCTTTTATATGTATAGCCCATTTAAGAATGGACATTTTTGCAGAGCAGCTTTACCAGTATACTGAAAATGTAAATAATAATTAAGTATAAAATTGAAATCTATATTAATCCCTAAAGAGCAATCCAGAGGCAATGGTGGCAATGAAAACCTCACCGACTCCCTAGACTTGTTTTGCACACACTTCAGTAAAAGGATACAAAAATGTTGGTGATTTTCATGAATACCAAGTTTCTTTTGAAACAGTCACACTGATTTATGTACAGGTCTATTCGTATGCAGCTTAATAAGCTGTTTGTAATGTTCTTCATATTTTCTAGGTTATTTGGACATGTAAAGAAATTTAAAGAACTTTTTCTCCTTTAGCTTAATGATTGATGGAGAAGGAAATAAAATGAACATACCTGACTGTGAGAGAATACAGAATGTCAGCTCAGGTTCATGGATCCTGATGCTGAACCAACACTTCACAGCTTCATCAGCATCTGAATTCTGCTGAGATCGCTCTTTGCCACATCCTCACGTACACCCTGCTTGGTCAGCGTTGTCTATCACACATACAGTAGGCAAGTCCTCGTTTACTGTCAGCAGGTGTCAGGTTGGGATTTTTAACAAAATCATGCACCCCGTTCTGTCACTCTGCACTCTCTTTTGTTCGGGTCTAACAAAATAAGTCATCAGTGATGAAATGATGATTTGTAGTATCTAGTAAACAACAGACTCTTTATGAACAGTGTTCAGATAAGTTTGGCTATTTGCCATGTTACAAACAGGCATACCACTGCAAGCGACTCATCCACACACAACCACCGGTGACAAAACTAAGACGAATGGATTTCGCTCATGTTAATTAACTGAAGAGTTGGAAAAGAAACTTTTATTGATTTTGAAATGAGCAAAGCTGTGGGTCCAGTTCTGTGAAGAGGCTGCCATGGAGGCTCAAGCAGCTCATTTCCAATAGCAGGTAAATAGAGAGTAGAGAGTAATCATCTCACTTTTCATCCAAACTAGCTTGTAACTGTGCTTCCAAGACCATTTTGTCAAAGGTGCGCATGTTGGTCTCTTCTCGCACGCGGTCCCGGACATGGAAAGAGGCACGTGCGACTGAGCGGGCGCTTTCTAACACAGCACGTTTTTCACGGAATATCTGTTCGCTTTTCTCTAGCTTGCGCTCTATTGATTGAAGCAACTCCAGGCGCCTCTGCTTCTCCTCCTCCTCCACTTTCTGACGATTCAGTCTCTGAAGCCGCTCTTTTTCCAGTCTACTCTGGGCAGCACGCTGCGCTTTTTCTCGGGCCCTCTCCTCTGCTACCATAGCGGCCTGCTGAACCCGCTTCATGGCTTCCCTCGCCCGGGCCTCCTTCTGATATTTTTGTTGCTGCTCGCGCTGCTCAGCAGCCTTCCTCGCTTTCTGGATCTGTTGTTCTTCACGTTTTGCTTTCTCCCGAATCTCTTGCCCACGTCGTTCCTGTATCTGCTCATAGTTCTCTAATGAGCGACTCAGCTTTTCTATCGCAATCCGCCGTGCTTCCTCTCGCTCGTCTGCTTCACGGCGCTCAATCTCTTGGATGAGTGCTGTATGTCGCCGCTTTTCGGCACGATTGAGGCCACGAAGCTCCTCCAGCATCTGGTGCTCTCGCTCTTGCCTCTTTAACTCTGCAATAGTTAGCTTCTCTTTGATGAGCACCTTCTCATGCTCCTGCAAATTAGCCCGCTCTTCTTCCAACATTTTTAGGGTCTGCTCCTGCATGGCCTTCTTCAGCTTTTCCTCACGAGCAGCCTGCTGAAGCTTTAGCAACCTGCTTCTCTCTTGTTGCTCAGCTAATTCCCTCCAGCGCTCCTCGCTTTCAGCCACCCGGCGTAACTTGGCCGCTGCCGCATCCCGTTCCTGCTGGCTGAGTCTCCGTTGCCTGGTGGAAAACTGTGACTGCCACGCTCTCTGGCACTGAAGCACTGCTCGCTGTTTATCTCGATCTTCACGTTCACGCCGCAGTTCCTCTAATCGCCGTTCACTGTCCCACTGCAAATGTGCTACATAGCGTGTTTGACTCATGATATCTTCTTCTTGGTGCCTGGCTAGCATTAATGCTGCAATCTTACGGTCACGTTCCGGTACAGCCTTCAGACCTCGACGCTTTACTTCTTTTACAATGCGCTCTACCTTCTGTGTAGTCTGCCGAGAGTGACTCAGATCTCCCAAGCTTAAGCTTCTGCCCATCAGAGAGTTAAACGTAGCTAAGGTACGAGCACGAGGACTAGAGGTTTTACCCCAGTGATCCCTTGCCCCTTCCCAGCTGTAAGAGGATGATGCTGACTCTGAAGAGGCACATGTGGTTGTTGTTGCTGTTGTGGTAGTGGTCGAAGTGTTAGAAGAGCTAACCACTTCCCTTTTTCTTTGTAAGGATTCTAAAGAATGGCTTCTCTCTCTGGACTTTGACATAGACATAAAGTGTCCATTGTGCTGCGTAAATGGACTAGTGATGCCATTGGCTGGGCTCTGTGCTGCTGACTTTGATACAACTGGCGCCAAACATGATGACATCCTTGGGAAAGATGAAGGCTTCGGTGTTGACCTGGGGAATGTGTTTGCAGACTTTGACAGTATACTAGGTGGACACTTTTTGGACACTGATGCCCCTGGTGTTGAAGTAACAAATTTTGGAGATACGGATACTTGAGTCCTTCCAGCAGACTCGGCAAGTAATTTAGACTGTTTTACAGAAGCCACTTTAACAGAATGCCCAGTGCTCAATGGACTTGATATTAAGGACTGAGCTGAAATCATTTTAGTAGATGAAGGAGATGTTTTTGTTAATTGTTCAGAGCAGTGAGGTATATCTTTTGACATTGACTGTAACACTGGTGTAGCATGTGGTTTTGGTGGACCCCTGCTAGCAGGTGACTTTTTGGTGATGAGACCAGAGGTAACAGCACCATGAATGCTCTGCTTATTTTTTTCAGTGCTGTTTGTATCTTGAGGCTTCTCTAAATCCTGTGATCTGCTGCCGTTGTTCAGTGCTACCTGAACGGCCTTTTTTTTCTCCTCTTGAATTATTCTTTCTCGTTCATCTCTGCAGTGTCTGAGTTTGGCATGCCTGTCCTTCTCATACACTTCAAACATCCCTGTGGCTACACGCATGCTATGGCCGGGTGCCTCACGTGCAAAATCAGACAGCGGTCGAGACAGAAGTTCCACTGGTTTGACTCCGCATCGTGCGCATGCCTCGAGTGAACGAGGACTGGTCAGCACATAACGGCTGCCTTCTGCAACTGGAGAATCGAAGTTATAAAGGTCTAGATGTAGCTTAGGAGGTTCAGATTCACTGTTCTGTAACTGGCTACCTTGAGGGCTCTGTTCAAGTTCCACTCTGGGTTCTTGTTCTGGAGAGTCAAGAGTAGTCTTTGCCTTTTCCCCATCCTCATCCTGTTCAGGTAGACAAGGGGCTTCAGATGCTGCAGCTGGGGTCTCAAAATATGGACATTTGATCCTATTCTGGTCCTCGGGTTCCAGCGGATCCACCATTGTGAGCTGTGCGATAAGCAGAAAAGAGGAAAAAAGATTAATTAGTGAGGAGCTGTTTGTAATACACACGAGCATGAAAGTCAGTTACATGACATATGGCTTGCATTTTTATTTAAATATATTTTTTTAATAATTTCTAGGTCCACCCTTGATTTTATAACCACCTTCAAATGTTATGATTGACCTCTCTGTAGCTTCTGTGTACATTTATTATCACACCCTATAGTGTCACCAAAATGAGGATGAGGTTCCCTTCCCCTGGTTCCTTTCAGGGTATCTTCCTTTATCATCTAAGGGAGTTTTTCCTCACCACAGTCACCTCATGCTTGTTCATTGGGGATAAATACAAACACATTTAAATATATCTAATATCAATCTTGAACTTTTGTATTGTTTCAATATTTGTATTAACTTTTTGTGTTATGTTTATTTTCTGTAAAGCTGCTTTGAGACAATGTCCATTGTTAAAAGCACTACACAAACAAATGTGAATTTGCCTTTGAATCCTTTACCCTGTAATAATTTTGTATTATACACCCAAAATGAATGCGTCATCAGCTCCATATATAAACAGGTTTCCTATAATAAACAGGCCTTATGTGTATATATATATACACATGGGTTTAATCCCAATCCCAGCACAGAGCATCACTTTAACACCACGATCACCATTAAAAAGGTTTATATTACATACTGTATATATTACAAAGATAAAATTTGTTTTAGCAAACATCAAATGCAGCTGATCAAGCTTATAAAGCTCGTAATACGAGAAAAGGCCCAGTACAGGCCCGCACACCGCGCGCTATTCCGCAAACCGAGATTACCGACACATCAGGAATACTCTGCGTGAAAAGAAATGTCGCGCATCTTAAATAAAATCCTTAAAACAGTGATTTACCTTTTAGCTCGCAGATTTTTTGACGAAGCGTTCTGCAGCGCTGTGCATGCACTCTCTCGTACAGCCTGCATAATAAGCGCTTAGGAGCACCGCATCTCTGCGCTCAAACCCGAATCCCACAGCGACACTATGCGGTTTTCTTTACTCCGAGCTGAACCAATACGACGTTATCACAATCCCGCGACCTCCAACAACGAGAGTCAGCCGTGGGTTACAGATTTTTTGCATGCACAAAAGGAAATCGGATCTTGTGTGGTCCTCCACCTCCTCCTCCATCCTCTTCTCCACATCACCATCATCATCGTCAGTCTCCACCTGCATCCTGTTTCTCCAGCATTCACACTGCGCCTCCTTCTGACTTCAGGTTAAAAATATCCACTGCAGCCGCCCTTTATTGTCACTTCATTATAAATTTTTTTATTCTCTTGACCCTCTGACCCACTGGCTAAAAGCAGAATGAATGCTTTGTAATTAAACTCACGATCTATAGAAATATATAACCAAACCTAATGGTTTATCTCAATGCATTCATAGAGCCCTAAAGTATTTGTTTGCTTGTTTGTTTGTTTCTCATAATTCATGTACAGTACATATATCATTATTTCTGGTTGAATTATTACTGGTTATTTAGTATATAAATATTTAAATGAATTCAGTAATTATTTCTCATTATTGTGCTCATATTAGACTTATTATTAAATTATTATTAAGTTTTTTGCTCTTTTTGATTTTTTAAAATTCTATTCTGCTTATTTACTACAATTTTATTCAAGAAATCGTGTATTGTATTGATTTGTGTTGTACTGCATTTAGATTCTTACTTACCTATTTATTTTATATTACTCTAGGACCTTGTGTACATCCAAACTATTCATTCATGCATTCATTCATTTATTTGTGTTTTTATTTGGCAGACTATTTAAAAGCTCTAAGTAGACTCTATCAAAACAAGTGTCTAATAAAAGCATTACACTCATCACAGCGTTATCATGTAGTATCTCTGTTTGTTTGAATTTTACCTTGTGCTTTTATGGTAGAACTGCAGTAGCACCAGTTAGACACAAGGAGGCGCCACGTGCACAGTACAGTGAAAAAGCCTAACATTTTGAGCAGTGTTCCTTAATACTGGCATTTGGCAGAAGCCCTTATCCAGAGGGACTTACATTTAATCTCAATTTATACACATGAGCATTTAATGGTTAAGGGCCTTACTCAGGGGCCCAGTGGTGGCAGCTTGGTAGACCTGGGATTCAAATTACCTCTTGAGTTTAAAGAGTTTAGGAAAGAGTTGGCAAAAATGGTGTTAAAGTATGGGAAAATGATCACACACCTCAGTTCACTTATTTACCTAATTATACTTGTAGATATGCAAAAATCATACCTTTATGAATCTTTTATTACTCTTCCCTATGACAGTACATGTATACATTGATTGCACCTCATGAGGGAAAACTCAACTCTGTTAATTCCTTTTTTTTGTCAGCATGCAAAAAAATTCCAACGATCTAAGCAAGCATAAATATTTTTCAGACAAAACTATTTTTTTTTCGCCACAGCAAAACAGTACTGTTTATATGGTTAGGAGAGGCTATCCCAAGAGAGTGGCATAGGGAACTGATTGTAAACTGTTGTGTTTTGTGGTTTCAATATGTCACATTACTGATGCAAACTTTTGTGGAAGTATCTTTGATCCATCTTTCAGTGTGTATTTTGCTGTTGTTGTTGTTGATGTGGTTGCCATTGTTGTTGCTGTTGGTGGGTTACTGTGTTCTCTGTTGTAAGACATAACCAAAATGATCTAAAACCTACTAAATCTTAGTCTTGATTATTCTTTATATAAAAAGGTTTTTTTTTAATAAATACAACTGTATTTAATAAGGACATGATGAACTTTGGCCTAAACTGGTTCTGGATGTGGTTTAATGTAACTTAATGTTATATAGTATGTATTTTTGTATATACATTTGTCTTCACTGTCAGTCCACTGTTTGTGAAGGAGAAGTGTGTGGGTTTAGAGATTAGATAACCGGTGGAATGGGTACTGGTGACCCACTAAACTCTTGACCTGTGAGGGGAACAGTGCGAGTTTAATTGACCCCCTGTCTGTCAGCTGTATCACAAAAGCAGTGAGTAAGAACTAACAACAGGGAACGTAGTTGCTGCAGTGTAAATTGGGGGCATGGGATGTATCGGGGGTCATGATTGGTGCAGCCAGTGTGCAGTTCAGTGGATCTGGAGGGTATGTGTGTGTCCTCTGAGCTGCACTGGGGTCGTAGAGAGGTGAGATACATAGTAGAGGTATAGTACTCAGACACTGGCCAAAGGCTAGTATTCAGCTTAATATGAAGCTCTTTTTTTCTTGTTTAAGGTGTAAGTGATGCCATGCTGTCCATCTTTAAACCACATTGGTCTGATAAGCTCAAATGTGGAGTTGGACTTGCACCTAAAAAACGCCTTCTCAAGCCAGGAACATGTCAAGATGTAAAAGCCATATAAAAAAAATAAAACATGAGGCATGTCTAAATGGTACTGAAATAGTTTTAAAAAAATTCCTTAAAGTAGAATTTTTTTACTAAGAATACATCCTTCAATACATCCTCGGTTTGCCCTCACAAAGAACAGGATCTCTGATTGCCCTGGTTGAGATTTTCAGCTTGGCTTTGTCAAATTCAAGGGCCATGTTTTCATGACAGTTCTGACAACTCCCGGCTCTTCTGTTCTCTGTCACTGCGTCTCTTCCCCTGGCTCAGATGAAGAGAATCCCCTCTCTGGAAGAGAGAAAAGTGTCCCAGAGACCAAGCTGTTAATTCAATCAGGAGTGTGGCATGCTCAATTAGGCATCCATAAGGACCCAGGAAGGGTCCGTGGGGCCCTGTGGAGGGCAGGCAGCCCAACCTCTGAGAACCATTAATTGTGGATGACAGTGTGTAAACATTTGGGTGAATAGGCGGCACAGGTGCTGGACACCCAAGCCCTGTCTCAATGGCCCTTTTCACACCCAGATTCCCTCTGCACTCCCTCACTTTTACTTCTTCTTCTTTTTCTAACATTATATAAGATACAACAATAACAGGGTTAGAAGAAGTTGAGCAGCCTGTGTAGAAGAAAAAAAGGGATTGAGTGGTTGGCGAGATGTGGGGGAGATGAAGAGGCTCCTCTGATTCAGAAGCGAGCACCCACTGCAACCAGAACATGTAAAAGATGTGGAATTCATCAAATGAAAGCCAGATGAGAGGCTTTAACGGAAGCAGACTCTCCTTCTGACCTCACTTTTTTTTCTGAGAAGTCCCCTCTCTGTCCATCCTGCTCTTTCTTTACACTTTTTGTTGTTTTTTTTTCCTCGATTTTCTTCTGTTTCCTAACTGAGATCTACCAAGAAATACAGTATATAAAACCGTCAATCAGTAAACATAATCCTGTTTGTAAGCAGGAACTTATATTTTTAGACTTTTTTAATGTAATCAGAAGAGTTGGAAAATAGAACACATTGCTGAAATATTAATCAGGGTTGGCTGGTATAAATGGGATTTCCTTAAAAATAAAAAAATGATCAATTTATCTTATTTGCTTGTAAATATCTTAAATATCTTGTATTTAGATAGTGTATCTATCTATCTATCTATCTATCTATCTATCTATCTATCTATCTATCTATCTATCTATCTATCTATCTATCTATCTATCTATCTATCTATCTATTTATTTTTACCTCTTCTTTTTTCCTTCTATAACAGCATCACAAGTAGACTGAATAGGTAAAGAAGAGGCTATGGCTGATTTCTTTCTAGCACGAACTGTACATTCACACAACCTCATTTGCTTTTGGATTAAGTGATTACACTTACACTTAAGAAACCTTAGATTTGTTTGCAATTGTAACTGTGGGATTTACAGTTTGCATGGGATGTGGTACAGTAGCTTTGTGGTTAGATCAGTAGTCCAACGTCTGTCTATATAATGCCTGTCTGTCCACTAAACCTCCACTGCAGGGTCCCTGAGCTAGGCCTCATTTGCTCTGTTGTCTAAAATGAGCTTAAAATGTAAGTCGCTCTAATGCTGGAAATGTAAATAAAATATATTTAACTGCATTTTGCTGACTCATTCATAGCATCAGCAGTGATAATGAAGCGACATTTCAAATATAGGAGCTCTAATAAACATGGGCTTCAAGGCAAAATACTTCCTCAATTACAGATTTTTGTAAACTGAGTCAAATCAAAAGACAATTTCGACAAATTACTCAAAGATGTGACTTAACTGAACATATTTTTTGTGGTCGGGACAACACAACTGTTTAATGATGAGTACAGCTTTTCTTTTTACTTGCTATTCAGAAGACAGATATGGCTTAAAACATAAATCTTTTTTACAATGAACGTGAATTTTGTAGTCCTGCATAATTTTCTAGAGATGTAAATGTTATAACAGCAGCCTGGAGTATAATTAGAAAGTTGCTAAGTATACATGTGCTTTAGACGGGGCTTTTGTTGTTAAAAGCCATTAAGAATTTATGAAGAGTTTCAAATCTTTTAAGTGCAAAAAATGCTGGACAAAGTAACTTTCCCCTTGATCTGACAAACCACAATAAAGCTCAGTCCAGATGTCTAATTGCATGAGATGAAACTGGGTTTAACAGTGAATTGCATGGTGTAAAATGCACAGGTATTGTGATCTCTCAACAAGAACTGTGCTTGTCCTGCTTATCTTAGACATCATAATAATATACAGGCATGGGGGACATTCTCTCATCTGTTCATTTCTGTTGATTAAAGGCATGCAATGTGCACAGCTCGGCGATAATTAAACCCAAATCGGCAGGGAGCCGCTAGCTGCTTATGTCTACAGACACCTGCTAATTTTCTGGCGGCTGTGTTGCTGTAAACAGACACTGGACAGTGAATTGAGGGTCTGTCAAAAGGGCCGACGTGATAATTGGGCAGTGCAGGTCGTGTCAGTTTGTTTGTTAATTCTTTTTCACCGCCCCTTTTGTCAAGCAAACGCTTCAAGTCCAGCCAAGTGACAACACCAGACCGTGTCGGACAACTTTCCTCCAGCAAAAGGTTTTCACACTGTACTTTTGTCTGGTGCCCAGGCATAGTTAAAGCAGAGAGGGCAGAGCGAAAGTGGATGCAGAACATTAAGTGATCTCGTTAACATTCCGTTAAACTTTCTCGATCCCCCTCGCAGCCATGCCCTCCCTTTTCTCAGAATAACTTCACACAGGAGTGGACCAGCTGGCGTGAAGTGTAGATCAGCCCAGCCAAGCCTTTAAGAAGAGACCCAGGAGTGGATAAGGACACATCCCTGGTTTGCGCTCATGATACCACATATCGCTGTGTGATAGTATAATAGCGCTGAGCATCGTACATGCTCTCCATTCCCAGCTGTAGAGAACATCTAAGATAGCATCAGGCTGAAAGTAAGACTCTGGCATGTTAATACCTTTAATTTTCTATTTTCCAGCCATATCTTTTCTGTCCTTGTTCATGTTCACACTAACCTGATCATTCTCTTTACAATTCTGTTCACTGCTGATTTCAAAATTGTCATGGCCTACAGTTTGTGTGTGTGTGTGCGTGCGTGTGCGTGCGTGTGTGCGTGTGTGCGTGCGTGTGCGTGTGTGTGTGTGTGTGTGTGTGTGAGAGAAAGAGAGAGTGGGGGGGGGAGCAGGAGGGGGACAGGATACCTGCACATAGTTCAAAGCCCCCTTTCTCTGCTTTACACTCTCCAATACACACTAACAAACACGCTCAACAGGGAGTGAGCAATGAATATGAGATATAGAAAAAAATTATAAAGGGTAAACATTTTCCCCCAGATATCACTTATTAGATTATATCTAAGAAAAACATTTCATTCTTTGGTTCCTCTATTCAGGAGCTGTTACATTACATTTACAGCATTTAGCAGACACTGTTATCCAGAGTGACTTAAATTTTATTTCATTTTATACAACTGAAGGTTAAGGGCCTTTCTCAGAGGCCCAGCTGTGGCAGTTTGGTATACCTGGGATTTGAACTCATGATTTTCCGGTCAATGATCGAACTCCTTAACCACTGAGCTGTCACAACCCCAATGTTAATGGTTCTATGTTGATTTAAAAAAAAAGGACAAAAAAGTTGTAGATTTTTACAGAACTCTTAAAATACCATTTAGCCAGAGTGTCTTCTACCTATTTAAAGGAAGGAAATTATTTAATTATTAATTTTAACATTTTGACATGCAGGTTGTCTTTTCATTTAATTGATTGATTGGTTGATTGATTGATTGATTCATTCATTCATTGCTGAACACTTATTAAATGTTCTTACTTTTTTAACAGTGTCTACAACAATGCAAAATAATTATTCAGTTAGCCTAGAAGATACACCCACATCACAGATCTAATAATCCAGAACTGCTATTACATATGAATGAAATGTGAAATGGATGTGATGTTATATTAGTATGATATTATGCTCTTATGCTAATATTATTAACAGCAGCTACACTAATTCCTCTCCACTGCTTCTCTCTTTCTACCCATCCCGAGGCTGTAAACTATACCAGCTCAGATTGTCTTTCGTGCCATGAAGATTCTGGACCTTCACTGAGATGAGGCCAACCATGTGAGGATCCTGAGACAGATCTAGAGATTTACCAGCTCCAGTTGGACTCTGCTTCATGAAGTATTCAAACATACTAAAATGCCATTTGGTCTTTGAGGACAGTCTGTCAGACTGTATATTTTCACACCTCCAGTGTCACCCAAATGTAAGATGGGTTCCACTTTGAGTCTGGTTCCTCTCAAGTTTTCTTCCTTTACCTTCCAAGTGAGTTTTTCCTCACCACAGTCGCCTCAGTTACCTCAGGCTTACTCATTGGGGATAAATACAAACACATTTAAATATATCTAATATTAATCTTGAAATTTTGTATTATATTAATCTTTTTATTAACCTTTTGTTTTATGTTTATGTTTGAGACCATGACAATTGTAAAAGCACTATACAAATAAATTTGAATTTGAATCTGTTTTCGGAAAATAACCAACAACAGGGTGGTGAAGCAATGTTACTGATTATTTTCTCTCATAGAATAGCACCTTCTTTCATACCACAGCAGTATGTGAGCCACGATTGCAGTAAATCTGTCCAGTTATGATAAAGCAGCTATAAACATAAAACAAGACTAAAACAAGTGCCATGTTGCTTAGAAATCCTCTAGTCTAAAAACTCTTCAGTGTGTCTCTCCAGAAAATTAAATGCTGTGCCTCATTTAATACATAACCACACAAACATGCAAACAAACAAAAAAAAAAAACAACAACAACATAAAGATTCTAGATAAAATGTATTAAATTGTGTGTGTGTGTGTGTGTGTGTGTGTGTGTGTGTGTGTGTGTGTGTGTGTGTGTGTGTGTGTGTGTGTGGTGTTTAAAGATTTAAATCTATACTTTAAATGTAATGTTTATGAAGTCTTGTATATAATCTATATGATTTTATACATTTAAATAATAAGAATTATTATTTATAAATACAAAATAATATAAATAAAAATTAAGAAAAATATTTTTAAAAAGTTAATATAAATAAATAAATAAATACTTTTAAAAATGAAATTTAAATGTAATATAACTAAATAAAATAAATTTAACTAGTGGATACATTGGATAAAGTGTCGATGGAAGCATATATTATAATCATCAACTGGCATGATATCAATAATAATTATGACATTTTATACAGATGTTTCTTCTGTAAATATGTTTACTCCTGATTATATACACTTTCATATTTAATCATAAAAACGTGCCAATTTTTTGTATCACGTGTCATTCATTTTAAACTAACAAACGCCGTCGATCCAATCAATATATTTATTTTCTTTACATGTATTAAATGTATTCATGTTGAGAACCTTGCTGGAACCGGTGAAAAAAAATCCATCCCTTCACTGCTTATTCCAGGTAATATATGTAGAGTGTGATGCGTTCATTGGACAGTTCTGGTGTCAATCATCCTTGGTGATCCCACCTCCAGGCTTTTTAAATGAGCGGCATAAGAACGTGAACTATTCAACCTGTAACTGCCGCGAGGAGCGCGCGCGTGCTGGATAACGTGTGTTGCTATGGCGATCATCAGTCAGTGAGTGAACGTGAGCACTATGTAAACTCTCACCTGCATACACACCTTCATAAAAAAAACAAACAACAAAAAAAAACAATAAAAAACAAACAAACACAAGACAAGAAATTCACTGAGGAGGAGAGAAAGTGGACAAGAGGAGGATTTTTGCAGGGGATTTTTTCTTCTGCTCAGTAAGCATTCGTCCATAGCTGTGACTCTACGGCATTAAGAGAGATGTTTCCTCATCACCTGGTAGTTTTGTGTTCTTTGACCCTGTTCGTGTTACGGATCCCGGCGCAGAAACCCAACGGGCAACGGGTGAGTGAAAAACACGCGCGCGCGCGCGCGCACACACGTCTCTCATTTGTCTTTGTGAGGACCTTCATTGTGAGGACCTTCCAATTAATGCACCTAATTAATCCTGTGCAACATCTAAACCAAACCCTAACAGTGATCTCAGTAACTACAAGTAAACTTTATTTATTTACTTACTGATGTATTTATTTGTTTATTACTTTATTTAATGTAGTTTATGTGAAAAAGGCATTTTTTTTTTTTGCTTGTCTAAACTACTGGATATTTCTCTCCTTTTGGGGACCATACTTTGGTCCCCACAACGATATAAAGCACACACAAGTCAACATCACTGCACGCGTGAACGCACATACACAAACAGCTAGGGATGAAAATCTTCTACTTTTAATCATCATATGGTTTCATGTACTGTATCTAATAAATAGTCGCCTCCATGCCCCTGAATGAGACACATCACCTGTCGACTTGTCATGCGTAACTGTATTCTTTTAACTTCTATCTGTTAAATTTAAAGAGAAATAGATGAAACAGCATGGCATGTGTGCTATGTTAGATATTATTATGACACTAATTATAATATAGTGATTAAGGATATAACGATCCTATTTTTCCTGTTTCTATCTGATACTTATATCAGAGCTCCGAGCCTATCTATATATGCCTCATGCCGCACTCAGACCATCAAAGTAACAAGCTTTTGACACTTATGCGAAACTTTAATGGTGTGACGACTCCATGCATTAGGACGTTTTTGTGAAAAGATGCGTTCAGCAGTTTATATTTGAGGCAGGATAAGCTTTGTGGTGCTGGGTTTTGAACTCTCCTGAATCCTTCAAGACTGCAGCCTAAAACCTTAACCATTAAGCTCACACATCACACACATGGCTTTGACAATAAACTTCCCCCGCCACATACTCCAGAAGGTAAAGACAAACGTTTGAGTATCAGATTGATGCATCCTTAGTCTTGTCTTATCCTAGGCGTTAATGCGAAACAAAAAAGAAAGAAAGAAAAGAAAAGAAGAAACGTCAGACTAGAATGAAGATTTATACATTGTGAAAATAATGTTATGCAATCACGCAATACATGACATTCTTATAGGAACAAATCATGATGGATGTAGAATTATTATTATTTTTTTTATTTATTGATCAATTCTTGAATAGTCCAGCTGTGTATGGACGAAGCCACATTGTCCTGTGGGTTTGCCAGTGATACTTCAGTGAACTCATTGCCCTTTTGTCATATATGTCTTTTGCTCCTCTTGCACCCCTCTGGGTTATAAGAAAGGAGTGAGCGGTTGCCTTCTTGGCGCTGCATTTTATACAATTTCAACAAAGACAACATTGTGGATTTCTTTTTTTCACTGCTGAATCAGTTTGCGGGGGCAGGACGTTCTGAATGGTAGCACTATATGGCTGTATTTAAAAGCAATACTTTTCCGTCTGCCAGCTTCTGTTTTCCGTCCATTTGTCAAGCCGTCATTTTCACAAGTGAGAAAGTCTGAGTCACGGTGATGAGCTTTATTCTTTCCTTGCTCACTTTCACTCCTCTCTCTGTTTTTTTTTTGTCCTCTCCCCATTTATACTCTGGTCTGAATCAATGATATGACACTGGCCAGACAAACTCGACAATGTGTCCCAGTTACAGCATTTTTTCCATCTGAGAGAGGGAGAGAAACCTCAGGTACCTGACGGGCCAGCGTTTTAGACTCAAGAATGATTTGGCAAGATTGTTTTTTTCGGATAATGTCTATTTAATGAGCCACAGAGACCACAGAGAATGAGTGAATGTGTGTGAAAATGAGACAGAAAGAGCAGGAAACGTAGGATGAGAGCAAAAGAGAGAAAACAAGTGAGAGGCTGGCGGATAGCGCAGAGGGACTGTCATAATTGTGGTCTGAGCGTGTGTTGGCTCATAGAGTTATCCATGACAAAGTAATGTATTAATCTGGTTTAAATAAAAAAAAAAAAAACAGATTATTTCTGTGACACCATCTGCTTAGCTCAAACGGTAATGCAAATATAGGAAACGTTTGCATGTTGTTTTAATTATGCCCTTTTAAATCTTTATATTTGAGAGTTTTAATGGAGTACCATGACGTTGACTTGTGGAAGAATCTTTTCATGTAGGACCTGAATGCAAAAACAATAAAGTATTGCATAAGGAATTTTTATTTGCATCATTTTGTTCAAAGTGCAATGAAAATCTTTTCTTAACTCCTCTTGATTTAACAATGATACAGATATTATATTCAGTTTTGACAGTTACTGGGCTTCCTGAGACAAGATGACTCTTTTAACAGGTGGTGTGAGTGTGTGTGTGTGTGTGTGTGTGTGTGTGTGTGTGTGTGTGTGTGTGTGTGTGTGTGTGTGTGTGTGTGTGTGTTGGAGGGGTGGGGGTGGGTGTACTCTGTAACAGAAAAAAAAATCCCTGAAAAACTATGTCGGCAATACTAAACAAGTCCTCCCTCTTGTGTCTGAGAGGTTTTTTAAAAAACACCCTAGTGTAATCATTACTGGAGTTCAGAGGGGTTATGATATTAAAAAAGCCGGAGTTAAACGCTTTAAAAACTGTCCTCCCCTTTGTGCCTCATTAAAGCTAACTTATCTCTCACTTGTGAGAACGGAAAGCTTTATGAGGAGTTATGAGCACTGTGCTGGAAGGTGCATCCAAGCCAATAACAGGATTCTGCACAGCGAGTTTTCAAAGAAAGTCACATTTGATCGGGTTAAAAAAACCTTTCCTGCCATCAGAGGAATTGTAACTTTCCATTTCTGCATTTAATCAGAATTGAGGGCCTTGTTTCTAGAAAATACACCTGAACTATGCGTAGTAGTGAAGAAAAATAAAGAAGAATATGAAGAAATGTTTTTCACCCAGCATAGAAAATCTAGCTAAATAAAACAAATCATCTACTTGAAGTGATTGATGTGAAACGCCACATGAAAATTGTCTGCTGTTTCACAAGAGGGCAAACATGACCCTTGTATCTCTGTTCTGACCGAGTAAAGAAAACGAAAAAAGGTCAATCATCCCCTTAATAACTCAGTATTTCAACTCTCGTCGTAAATCATAGAGGACTCTCTTTTTCACGTCAATTAATTATTGTAACATTTTTGTACAGTCACTATTTTTCAAATACAGAACACATCATTTCAGATTTATTGGATAATGTAAGGGTTAAACATCTAATAGCCACATTTTTAGCACAAAAACATGTTTCTGAACCCTGCCTTTGGGAAGCACCCAACTGTAACAATGAATAAAATGCTAATAAAAACAAGATCTACAGTATTTGAGTTGGACAAGGTGCATGCATCTGAAAAATAAATCAGAGAAAAGACTCCAGTCAAATACAGTCAAAGACAGACTGGATCTAGCTGTGTTTTTATCTGTAGAAAGCTGTGGCACGTAAGAAAGTGAAGCGTGTAAGATGGTATGCAGAGACGTCTGAACAGAAGCCAAGTTTAACGGAAACAGAGACGAGTGTGTTAAGCTAAATCAGATAGAAAATAAGGATGTACCTAATTGAATATATGGAATAAATAGTAAGCATGCTATTGTTTATTTAGTTATATATTTGTTTAATTAGATAGATAGATAGATAGATAGATAGATAGATAGATAGATAGATAGATAGATAGATAGATAGATAGATAGATAGATAGATAGATAGATAGATTTACCAGAAAAGTTCACAGTTTCCTATTTTCATATAGTTGTGAGTGAGCTCTCAGTGATTCATTAACATCAGCACAGCACAATGAACAATTTTCAGTATCCTTAGCCTGGTCATGGTTACAGTGGTTAAATTTAAATTCAATTTATTTGTATAGCACTTTTAACAATTCCCTTTGTCTCAAAGCAGCTTTACAGAAGTATGGAAAGAGAAGAGAGAGAGAAAAAAAAAGAAACAATAATAATAATAATAATAATAATAATAATAATAATAATAAGAAGAAGAAGAAGAAGAAGAAGAAGAAGAAGAAGAAGAAGAAGACGAAGAAAAATAAGGATAAAATAAATAAATGAATACATTCAAATAAAGTTTAAAATTAATATAAAAATATTAATTTAAGATACTATAGGTGACCATACTTAGGCATATGTACATACTCAGCATTTAACCCATCCAAAGTGCACACACACAGCAGTGAACACACACACCATGAACACACACCCGGAGCAGTGGGCAGCCATTTGTGCCGCGGCACCCAGGAAGCAGTTGGGGTGTTCGGTGCCTTGCTCAAGGGCACCTCAGTCGTGGTATTGCCGGCACGAGACTCGAACCCATAACCTTAGGGTTAGGAGTCAAACGCTCTAACCATTAGGCCACAACTTCCCAGATGTATATCTGTATGAACAGTGTGTAATAGAACAACCGAGAGCACCTGAGGAACTAATGGGTCATCACAACGCTATATTTTATGTATCTGCCTGTAGCATATTGTATGGTTTGCACTGTCTATTTTGCATTAGGTTGCAAACTATGCACTTTACTTTCTTTTCTTGTCTTGTCTTATGTAGCACCACGGTCCTGAAGAAGTCGTCTCATTTCACTATGTACTGTGCAGGATTAACTAAGTTTGTTCTAAAGTATCATACACATCTGAATGCTAATTAAATAATCACAAAATGAGTGGGATATGAAAAAGTCTCTACTCTTGTGGAAGCAGTTCAGTTTCTAATTAAAAACACTATAAACTTGAGTAAGGTACAGTAGCTGAGGTTAACTAAATGTCCGACCCAGAAATACATTTAAACTTTTATGCCGTCATACCAACACAGGGGATGTACAGCATAACAAAACCTTATCAGGGTACAAATAACAACAAGACAAGAGACAAAGGCAGTAGACAAATGACAGATGTTCACAAACAGTGACCTGCAGATATGAGCAATGAACAGAAATTGTACGATAAAGAGAAGATGTGGATTTTTAAACCATATTTACACAAAAAATATAAAAAAAATAGTGTAATGGTAGATTAACATATAGATATGTTAGGTTAATGTATTTATACTTGCAGGGTTTATGTTTAATTCAATATAAATTTATTTGGGCCATGTCTACTCCAGGTTGGAATCAATGAAACATCAAACATCAATGAAACTTAGTGGCCTTGAATTTGACCCACATTTAAGAGTTTATTTGTCACATACACAGTTATATACAGTATAGAACCCAACCATCTTCTCCTCACCCAGTGCATGAGGAGATAAACAAAATATTAGAAACAAAGGTAGAAAATGAACCGAATAGAAGTAATAAGAATTAAAAAAAGAAGTAAGTAGAATATGAGAAAAACGTAGAACATGATGTACATTAATGTTACATGTAGAAATGTGCAAACATTATGGAGAATGAGGAGTGATAAGTGAGTGTGTGGCGTACACCAAGAATACTAGTAAGAATCCTTGACCTCTATGGTAACAGAGATGTGCTGGCTCTGTTATGCTGGCATGATTGAGCTCCACTTGTCCCCATTAGAGGAAAATGTCTCTGTAAACTAATACAGAGTTCTTCTGACTGATCGACTTTGTGCAGTGTTGCCAAAAAGTGCGTGCCAGAAATCACCAGATGCTTTGTCAGACTAATTTGTATTCATTTCCACATTGTGATAATAGAATCAAGACTTTATTTTTAATATGTCACCAATTATGATCTATTACTCCATTATTATTATTATTATTATTATTATTATTATTATTATTATTATTATTATTATTATTATTATTATTATTATTATTATTATAATTACAAGTTAGTTTTCTTTGACTTCTAAGATCGCAGCATTTGTATTTTGACAGATTACTATATTAATGACTGAGAGTACAACATTACATTAAAGGAAACACTCACTGTTGACTATACAGTGTCTAAAATAGAAAGAAAAAAAAGAAATAGAAAAGTTATACATACATTTTAATGAAGGATCATATTTTTTTTATTATATATTTCTTGTTCTGTCTATAGAACAGTTAAGATTGTCCAACTCTTTCGCTTCACATATTACACATTTCATTAATTTTGTTTGTAGCTATTGTAAGATCCTTTGTGAAATTTTCTAGCTTGACGTTGCATCCTGTAAGCTAATGTTGCTCAGTATGCATTTTTAGTTTATTAAAGAGAAGTTAAGAACTTTTTATTGTACTTAACCTCCAGTATTTTAGTGCTGTCCCCAACTTAAACACACCATGAAGGTAATCTGAAGTCTGTTTGTTGAATAATCTTACACATTTTATTCAACATTGATGTTTTTCTTGATCTGTCACCAGCCTATTTTGTTGTGTGACTAATCCTACTCACCATCAAGTGTCTCTCACTACAGTATGTGTGTGTGGGTGAGGGACTGATTTGTGTTATCTCCTTAAGTTGTGTTTGGCCATTTGGCCAAAACTGTAACTGTCGGTTCCTTGGATTGAATTCTGCTGCACTGAAAGTGACTTTGGATGAAAAATAACTATCCTGTTGATATAATTCTGAAATAAATGCTGTAATAAATGCCTGGGGAAAAAGAAAAACATACCCCATGTTTAAAAAATAAAGTCATCCTAGTAAGTGTATATAAAATACAGAGGCCAGATTTCCAATTATAAGATTTTAATAAACCATATATGTCATTATTGAACCTATTTCTTGACATTCTTTGTTTGTTTGTTTCTTTATGCAAATTTACAAGCTTCAAAAGTTTAATTGCAGATGTTTTTTATTTATTTATTTCTAAATTTATTTCTGACAAGATTTGCCAACAGAATTTGACAATTTAAAGCTTGCAAGTAAAAGCATGTGTAAATCTTATTAAGGTTAAATGAAATTGTGTTATTTTTAATCTGATAATGAGAATTCTTTAATAATTTTTTAAAAAATTTACTCGCTATGTTTTTTTTTTCAGTGAAAGTCTGTTCATGGATCAGATTAAGCAAGAACATCTGGGCCTTGAAATGAAATATGATAATATGTTTTAGAGCAAACATTATAGACCAAACATTCTACTATGATTTCATCGTAGTAGTATATAGTATAATTTAATCTGGGCCACTGGATTAAAAAAAAAGCTCCACAAGAACAGATTCACATCTGTGATAGATGCTCGAATATGTTCTGTTCTTCAAAGTCAGTTTAGTGTGTAAAACTTTCCATGACAAACCCCTTGAATAATTCATTTTTACTAAAAAAAAAAATCTACCTCCAACCGACGGTTCGGATCCCACGTGATTCAAGGGCCTTGAAAAACGATTGATGTTTTCATCAATCTGTTTCACGCTGCTTTAAATGGTGGTCACACATTTGTTTAAGCACCCATTAGCGAAAGCTCACGTCGGGGTAATAAAAAAGAACGTGTAAATTGCTGATGAGCTCAGATGCCTGGGCTTAAGCATACCTGTGTGAGTGCATCACCGAATGCCTTATAAAAAGCTGCATGGAGAACAAATGCAGACAGGCAAGTGTGTGCCAAGAGTGCATTCTCCCAGCCTTACAGATACAGAGTCTGGTCTTTGCAACTCTTCTTTTTTCCCACCTCTCTTTTAATTAGCTCACATCACAAACCCACCCAAGCTGTGAATGTACAATGTGTGTGTGTGTGTGTGTGTGTGTGTGTGAGAGAAAGAGAGAGAGAGAGAGAGAGAGAGAGAGACAGAGAGACACACACATACAGTACAAAGAAGAAGAGAGTGTGAGAGAGACACACGCCACAGCCTCAGACACACACATGTCATTTTGACAGTGACTATGTCAGTTTGCCTGTTGTACTGTATAACATTTTAAACTCTGCTTTCAACAGTGTCTTCTCTTGTACAACTTATTAACATTTACTACCAACAGACAGCATGGACCTAGACCTAGTCTCCGAATAAGAGTGAGAGAGTAAAAGATAGCATAGTAGATGTGTGTACTATATGAGTGTGCGTGTTTGTGTGTGTGTGTGAGAGAGAGAGAGAGAGAAAGAGAGAGAGAGAGACTATCTCTGTGTACCTGTAGTAGAATTTTTTACACTCTGTGTGCGACTCACTGACACTTACTACCAACAGACAGAAGGCAGACGACTCAGTTGGACCGAGTCTTTGAGAAAGAGTGAGAAACTGAAAGCTAAAGAACTTTCAGTGTGTGTGTGTGTGTGTGTGTGTGTGTGTGTGTGTGTGTGTGTGTGTGTGTGTGTGTGTGTGTGAGAGAGAGAGAGAGAGAGAGAGAGAGAGAGAGAGAGAGAGAGAGAGAGAGAGAGGGGATAGAAGGCTGGCTGTGTACTCGACACACAATGAAAGACAGCTGGGATTTGGATCAGGGAGGCTTTTTGACACAGAGAATGTGTTCTGGGTCAGCGCTAAGGCATTTCGCTGTGGAGAGATAGCAGTGGGTATCAGCAGAGTGATATGGCACACTGTGGGAAACGCCGGCGAGACTGCCAGCCTCCCAGAGCCTTCAATTACAACAGGATAAAGCCAGCCTTTTTTCCTCCCCCGAGAAGTGTATCACTTCAAAATCGTTTTTTGCCATGTTTGTTATTTGTTAAGTCCGATTACACTTTACGAAACATGACAAGATATAGGAAGCCGGTGGTGATCTGTGGAAGTCTGTTCTCGTGCAATGTGTGTAATGATTATAAGCAAAAACATCAATGGATGAAGACGTGAGAAATGCTATGGCTCATTTGTTCTTGTGATTTTACTGTATGTGAAAATTTTAGCAACTTGGGCATACTGTATTTCAGCTACACTTGGGTGAATGGGTGAATTCTTCCACATTTTCAGTCACTTTTTTGTTACTTTTCCTAATAGCTTTTAAGTAATGTGAAGAAAAGACAAGGACAAGAGGAACCGAGAATATTTTTGGAGAGACATTTAGAATTGCTTATACTTACTTATGCTAGAGTAAAATAAAAACTTCCAGCATTAATAAGCATGCGTGTTGCCTTTATCAAGCATCCCCTCTCCTCTTGACCTTATATACAGTATGTATGTATGTATGTATGTTTGTATATATATATATATATATTTACACACACACAATATAATGTTTCATTGCAATTTCTTTACAAAATCAGTGTATTGCCAGTGTATTAAATGCTACTGTATATGTGATTAACCTATCAAAGCTAATTTATGACAACAAAAGTGGCTAAACATATTCATTTCTATCTCCTGATTTCTAATTCCATAAAATTGGCTCACTTCACATTTTCCCCTTATTTAAGACTTCATTTTTTGAAGCTTTTGTACTCATATGAGACAGAATGGTTGTCAAAATCTGTTTTGTAAGTGATTTCCCCCCTATTTACTCTCCCCTACTTGGTCACCTGCCAATTCTCATGACCTGTCATAGGACAGCTACCAACCACGGAGAGTGAGGGCTAAACCATCCTTTCTCCAAGACACTAATTCTTTCCCTAATAGAGATCGTAATTCTCACAAACTTTCCTTCGCTGTCTCTTTCTATCAACACACTTTAAAGCCTTTGTGCATTGCATCATATTTTCCCATATTCCTTTCCCTCAGAAGTCCTTCCTGTTTCTGGGTGGCCTCATCCTTTTCAAGATCTCCATTGTCTCCTTAAAAAGATTAGAGTGTAACAGTGCGTGATGTATAATACAATATGCAACTGCTCTGTCCTTCAACAAAAATCCCTTTTTAACAAAAATCAGACCAAATCGAACACACACACACACACACACACACACACACACACACACACACACACACACACACACACACATTAATGTTTAAGTGTCTGTTTAGTAGCATATTTGGTTGAATGTTTGTTTTTTTCAAAGGCATATACAGTATGTCCACGTACAAAGTGAAAAAAGATAAATGCCTCCTCTTAATTAAAACAAAGCAATAATTTGTTAAAAGAACTTTTTTGTCACCGATTTTGATTGTGATTTGAGCATAAAGCCAAACTTTTTTTGACCAGATACAAAGGATTGGAAATATCTGAAGAATAAGACTAGTTTAAATAGATCAACAAGGTATATTACATTCATGTATGACGACCTGACGCTTTAGTCACAAAGTTCTGAAAATAAATTGATTTAAATTAGCACTTTTAACAATTCACATTGTCTCAAAGCAGCTTTACATAAGTATAGAAACAGAAAAAATATATAAAAAAATAAGAATAAAAAAATAAATAAAAGTGAATAAATAAATACATTCAAAATATAAAATTCTATCCCTATTTATTTATTTATTTATTTATTTATTTATTTACACAGTCTATGTGTGATATGTGTAGTTTTTTGTTGATGTTGTTGTTTTTGGCTGCATCACAGCTCCATCATATCAATAACTAAGTCTCTCGTGCATTTTAGGCCAAAACTCAGAGTTTAAAATGTGTAACTAATATTTAAGCAGTTTAACTGCATTTGCCCAAATTCACAGCCTGGAGTTGATTTTCTTTAAAAGAATGATTTCCCAGCAGGAAATCAACATTATACCGGAGCTGAAAAACCAGTCCACTGCTCCTTCTAAGCGCTTTCAGGTTGACGATGCTTCCATGTGTTTTTGATGTTTTAAAGCAGCGCCTCCCTCCTTCCAATATAAATGCACGGTTATTACGTAGGTAAATATGTTATAAATATTTTCACTTTTGGTGAAAAGTTTTATGTTTTGTTGTAACACTGTCCAAAATGTAATCGTATCCTGCAGGAGTAAAATCCATGGTTAATTTTATGGCTAAACAACTCAAACTCCTTGCAGAAGGAACACTTAATTTATGATTCCGAAGAGGATTTGTTTCGAAATCCCGCATTTTAGACTGTGTGGCAATAACATAAGCTTGTAATTAAGTATTTGGAAAATAAAATACGATAATATACTGTAGAACTTTAAAAGTAATTTGCTCGATTTAGTCGTTTTAGTTAGATTAGCATGCATGTTTAACAAAAGCTTTAGAATTCAATAGTGTTTTGGGAAAGACCTAAATAGATCTGTCGTTCATTTAGTTACACTAACTGACCACTAACTGTTTTCGGACAACTCAACGTCATGCTCGTATGTTCTTTTTGAATCTCCCATTACAGATTTAGTCCATATTTACTGTTCATACTAAGCTACACTTCTCTGTGAAAGCTTTCCATTAGATGTTGGAGTGTTTCTGTGTGGATTTGTGTTTGTTTAGCTATGAGAGAATTAGTGAGATCACACACCGGCGACAGGTGGGGAGGTCTGGGTTTCAGTCAGTGTTCCAGTTCATCAAAGGGCATGTGGTAGCCTAGTGGTAAAGGTGTTGTGGGCATGTGGTAGACTATTGGTAAAGGTGTTGGGCTACCAATCGGAAGGATGTGAGTTCAATCCCAGGTCCACCTGAGCCCCTGAGCAAGGTCCTTAATCCTCAATTGCTCAGTTGTACAAAAATGATGTAAGTCACTCTGGATAAGGGCGTCTGCTAAATGCCTTAATTGTAATCAAAGGTTGAGTCAGAGTCTGGGCGCTGTGAAGGACTCTCAAGTTTGTCCACTTCAACAGTGGCTGACTCTCTTTATATAAGTATGTGCCTATTATTCAGTACCATCTCTCACAAATTCCTTGTGCTTGGAACGCAGCATAGTTCCACTTTGATGTCAAGTGATTTTGTTTACATTGCTGCGTGTATTCCTTTCTGTTCTATTACTGTCCTGTGTTTAGTGATTAGTTCATTAGTTTTTACCTCTGTATGGTTCTGTATTGTTAAGTGTCCAAGGATTATCTTGGTTATTCTGACCTGTGTGTGTGTGTGTGTGTGTGTGTGTGTGTGTGTTGTGTTGTGATCATGGATTACCCTTGTGCGATGTTGCCTGCCAGTATTCTGACCCTTGTTGTGACATAGATTTTTTTTTACTTGCCTTAATAAAACAAACACAGACTTTACGCAATTGTGTCCCATTAACCTAAGTTACAATGACAAAATACATGGCCTGTATTGATTTAAATCCTGGTTGGATTCATTTAAATATAAAAAGTCTACTTAGAACATAGGCATGTTTGGAGTCTGTTTGGTTTAATGTAAATGTTGCGTTTATTTGTGTCTGTTTGCTTTAAAAGTAAAATCTCATCTTTGAATAACTTCATACACTTAGTATGTTTTGGCTTTATGCACTTAAAAAGGCTAAATTGAATGTCTTCTGAACTACTCTTTTAAAACAGCTGAATTTAAGGGCTGAGTTATATGTTAACATTTAGACTGGGCAAACTTTAAATAAAGTCATTTGGCTTGCCTATAGACAAAGCTATCATCTTACCATAGAATTCTGTTTTTAATTTAGCTCTTTTCGACTAAAGCCAGTAAAATAATTTAAATATAATATATTCATCGGTCCTCACCAGAGCAGTAACTCTGTATTATTTTGTCTACATCATCGTCATGGTTACGGCATAGCTGGAATCTTGAATCTGATTGGTCAGAAGATGTTGAATCGTTTTCAATGTCAGGAGCTTTGGGTATTTAGTTCATTCTAATATTGATATTTTATCATACATGGGAACTTTAACTGTAAGTAACATTTTTAAGCAGGTTTGGGCAAGACGTCAGGATGTATATCTTTACAGATTCTTAGTAACATGAGAACCTGCATTTCTTCTTAACTTTAAGGGAGAAAAAAGAGTGGATAGTTAGAGAATGAATATTTACAGCTGCTGTAATATTAGCAATCTAACAGAAATACCAAGTAAAAATCTATCATTGGAAACCATGGATGGGGGTCTCGAGTCATATGTCTTGACTCCAGTCAGACTTAAGTCGCAAATTTGAGACTTGAAACTCGCTTGACAAATGTTAAAAAAAGACTCGACTTGACTTTGGCTTGACATTCATGACTTGAGACTTACAGTACTTGTGACTTGCGCATGTGTGACTTGCTCCCAGCTCTGTTGGAAACTCTACAGTATAAGAGAATAAAACTCTTGTGTTGCTAAGGTGTTGTTATTGGAAAATAATCAATCCACTACATTTATTCCATTCCTAGTTGCTGTAACGTCTTGGTAGAGACTCTTTTGCTGTATCCTGGTTAACTAATATTGTGTGTAGTAGTGGTGTAAATATTAGTTAAAGAAATTGGCTTATTGCTTTTGTGTGAGTGCAGTTGTATAGTATAAAAAAAGTTATTTTTACTCTGCGTTATAAGATTAATTATTGTAACATTCGATTGAATATAAATAAAATCGTGACAGAATTCTCTAACAGACTGTGTGATAATGATGAAGAGCCCTAACCATTGACCTGTGTTTAAATAACATTACCCCATTCTGCTTATGTCATCAATCGTCACAATTCATGCTTGTGCAGAAAATGAGGTCGTGTAATAGTGGCATAATATTCAGTGTAATACTTTCAAGCCATTCGTTGGGTCATGCAACATTAATGGCAAATGTTCCAAGCAGTTTTTGTGTTATAAGGATACAGGAAACTGTTGTGCATTTGCCGTTACTTTCAGTGCTGCGTCCGCTCTTGCCTCGTCATGATCACAGTGTGATGAGTCATTTTTCTTTTTCTTCAATTTTCTGCTTCCAAAATTCAACAGCCTGCATGGTTCGCTTGCATTTTGCGTGCTGTTGCTGTATTTATAGCTGTAGCATAAGTTCAAAGTCAACTCATGACCAAAGAATTCTTTCGCAAATGCACGAATTTGTCTGCGAGAGCAAAATAGGGCTGGAGATTATACGGTGTAAAAGCCAGCTTTTAAAGAGCATAAATCTCTACATACTATTTTCTAACAACTACAATACAAATGATTCAGTAACTACAGTGAAGCTAATAGAAGAGGTATGTAGTTACAAGAGTGATGAATGTAAACCTAGACCCGCCGACGGCTTAACCAATTTGCTTTTACGTTTGGAGGATTAGATACTAAGTGCACTTCCGCTGAGAAATGCTCAGCTGTTTTCAATCTAGCGGAGTTTCTTAGTGTAACCCAACTCTCAAGTTGGACTGAAACTCCTGCTGATCGGCTAGTCACTGGACAGCAATGCAACACAAACGAATCTGGTGTTAAACACGACTCTTCATAAGTACTTTGTGTTTCCAGAGTAATCTTTCCCTCGTCACATGACATTAAGTATATATTCGACCGGTTTTCATGCTGAAGCCTTGAACGCCGAAGTATGAACTGTTTGAATGTTTGAGGGAACTGCGGGAAGAAGAATAATGTTTGGTCATTATTGTCAGAACAAAGGGTAAATGGATGTGCCATTATTGTTGTCTGCTGTGTGATATACAGCCTCTATTTTCTCTGGTTATTCTCAGCTGGGGGAAATTTCATGACTGTTAGGACTGGGCGAATCTGTGAAACACATGACTCTGCATCTGTATTTATCTACATGGCATGAAAAGATCCATCTAAATGCCGGTTAATTCTTCTGTTCTGTTTGGATAATATTTAGTACATCTCTAGTAATAGCACTTTGAGCAATTTAGATTCTGCTTTTCCAGACATATGATTCATCGAAATGGTAGCAACACAGATGGGTCTGAGTTTCTTAGTGCTTTTATTTCCTAATAGTGAAACTCACTTAAATCGATGAAACGCCTCGTCTTTCATAACTCATAAACCTTTTGCACAAATATTCATCATGCAGCACTTTGCATAGAATTTCTATATTTAGACCACATCACTTTCCTGGACAGCTCTGAAAATTCTTTCATAATCTATCAGAATTGTTGTCTTATTGATTTCAAGAAATAAAAAAGAGAGGCTGATCAAGGCATAACATACTCTCAGTCATGGCTCTCAGTCATTCCACAACATTGTGGACAAAAAAATTAGAAATGGTTAAAAGTATGATGTAATCACTGCCTCATTTCTGTGGAATAAGAGCAAGAAAACACCCTGCGACATGCGGTTATTGGAAAATAAGTAATAATCAAGTCTCCCTGGCTTTGATTATTTTCCTATAAAAGTAAACTTTGTCATGTTTTATTCCTTACATATACGTAGTGTGTACATACCTGCCAGTATAAGTCAGTATATATGACAGTAATATTGCATAATTTATTTGGAGCTCTGTGTGTGTGTGTGTGTGTGTGTGTGTGTGTGTGTGTGTGTGTGTGTGTGTGTGTGTGTGTGTGTGTGTGTGTGTGTGTGTAGTGGTTGATTGGAGATAGAGACAGCCACTGTTCACCTACCTGCACAAAGTCTCAATCCAAACCAGTGTGTGGCTCAGATGGACGCAGTTACGATACAAGCTGTGACCTGCAGAGGGCAAAATGCAAGGATCGCACACTGACGCTTGCCCACAGGGGCCGGTGCAAAGGTCAGTAACCACACAACTCAGCTTTAACTTACTTCTTCACTCAACTTTCCCTTTCTTGGACCTGTGTTTTTTTTTCAGTATGTGTTTAGCATTAACATTAACATTATTGTTATTATTAGTAGTAGTAATACTAGTAATACAGTTTTAGGTCATACTGTGATCGTAATGGTGCTTACATTTTGCTTAATTATTTGACATGAAGGTTTTTTATTAACATTATAATCCTGCAAAAGTTTTTCATGTGTTAATCTCTTCTTTGTTTGATTTTTCAAGTCAGACATTAGTTGTACTGTAAGCAGCTTTCACGCAATCCAAATTTGGTTATTCAGTCCCTACATTAATCATAAATCTGGTCATTCAATAACAGAAAGTGTTTTGTGTGGATCACCAACCTATTAGTGCTGAATTTGGGTAACAAGTGGATAAAACCTGAAAGGATAAAAAAGTATAAAGGATAAAAATGTCTGCTAAATGAATAGACATAAGGAAAATGATCAATTTTTAGCAAAAAGTAAAATTTTGAAGAAGTTAAACCGGCGTATCAAAAATGTTAAGACATGTAAGAATAAGCCTTGATCTCAGAATGAATTCATTACAAATGAAAAACGTCTTTTCCCCCCCCGCGCTTTAGGTAAGATCTATGGGCGGATTGATCAGCCCTTCATACTCACCGCTCCCACGCTGGTGTCAGAAGGTAAAGAGCTAGAAATCAAAGGTAAGACCCACCTGGCTCTTAATCATCAAGAATCTAACTTAAACAAGGATTTTAAAATGACTGTATATCAGTGAATGAGTCCACATGCACCATCATACAAAAGCTTTTTGTGCTATTCAATGGAGCAGTTTATTTACACAGATGGTGATAGGTATGAAAGATTAGGTCACTGGAAATAAAGCTGTATCTGATTTTTGGACTTTACAAGACAGGTGTCCAGCTGTAGGAATTAGATTAGCCTCCAGAGTGTGAAGATCTTTCATTCCATCCTCACTGGTATGCATGGAAGTGCTCACAGACCATGAACAACAAAATGAATCATTGAATATGGCTGGAGCTCAGCATGCTTTATTTCTATGTGTTTGTAATAGAGAATTAAGAATAAAATAAGTACAGATTATGAATTATATATATATGCATCTCTGCATCCCACTGATAACTGATCATCATCATCAAAAATCTCATGTCTGGATGAGAAAACCCATCTCACACGACCAGATGCAAACAGGCAATCATACCGTCATATTGTTGCAGTCACTCATATGAAATATAGCTTATTTTTCTTCAGGACACATTATTCCCAAATTATATCATATACATATTTATATCCAAAACATCTTTATTCAGCAGCAGCCATTGTCAGAATTTGTCAGCAGTTTTGACAGTAGCTCCAGCTACAAAAAAAGCCCAGGTTTATGCATGTTGTAAGACATTACGACCCTTTTATTAAAGCTAAATCATACAGACTTACGGCACATAATCTGTTCGAATTGTTGGGTTCACTTGCAGAAGAGTCGCGCTGCTGCTGCTACCTCTGCGCTGATAACAGGGAAGAGAGTGACAGAAAAACCACATAGAGAAAACCATGTCTTTAAGATTTACTGAGACCAACAGGGAGTATTTATAGAGAGGAACGGTGTAGTATTCTGTGTTATCTATTGATAAACAAAAGACTAGCAGTCAGCAGAAACGGACATGGTGGTTAAAACATTTACGGACGATTTGACAAGTTTGTTACAGAACAAAATCAAACAGAAGAAAACAGAAGGAATGTCAAGCCCAAATCAAAGATGAGGACATAAATAAGGTGATAAACAGATGTACCAAAGAGTCAGGGCAGCATGTGCCATTGATATATACAGAATATATCATTGCCCTCTTAGGCCCAACAGGACGTGTGCATACTCTTAAACAGCATCAAAGATAGTGTAACTGTGCACTGGGCCATGCCAACAGTCCCAAACACAAATGACAGTCACCCTGTCCAGCAAGAAGCAAGACCTGCTTTATTGTGTTGAATTGATCTGTTACGTAAGTGTCATTGGCTAGGGCACATATGTATCTCCTAACACTAGCAGAAATGCACTGAAAGATATATGGTTACAACAGAGAGGCCAAATGGAATGAAAAATCCATTATGCATCGTGAACGTCGGATAAATTGCAAGCGATTTCTGAAAAAAAAAAGAGATTTAGAGATTTGGCCAAATATCCACTAAAACGAACTAACTTCCTGTTTTGATCATGTTGCACCTAAACAACTACAATGAACGATCTATCATTCTTTTATTAATATTGAAATTTATCTGTGTGGTATAAGACAGTTTGTAAAATTATGACAGGCCACATCACACCATCTAGCCATTGATTATTTTCCTTTTATAGCACATCCCATCATGTATTAGATCTTATTGTTCATGAATATATATGCTGCAATATTTGCAGCAATACAGAGTGCTTGGAAAATGTATAAGGATTTCCAGCCTAAAAAGTCTAGAGTTATTTGGCTTAAGCCACCAGCTTTAATATGTCTCTGGGACTGAGAGTGGAAATAAGCCATTCTTAAGTATGGAGTTTTTTTCTTTTTGGGCTCTTGGTTGTTTATTTCCATGTTTCATGTTTCAAGGTTCATTGTTGTATTGTGTTGACCAATGTCATTTGAGTTTCAGATCCTTGACAGACATTCTGCTCTAAAGTTCATTTTTCTCTCAGCGACTGTAAGTCATCCAGGCCCTGAGGTAGCAAAGCAGCTGGGATTTTGAGGTTTTAATGTTGGTGTCCAAAGTTTTGCTTTCTCCAAACAGAACACTGTTTGTATTTACCCAAAAGTTAAACGTTTGTGTCATGTGTCCGCACACAGTTGTTTGAGTAGTGCAACACCCATGCACTTTTTAGCAAACCCGAAAAGAACAGCAAACATTTATTTAAAAAAAAAAACAATGGTTTCTTTGTCAGTTCCTTCTTCTTTCAGTTGACCTTTTAACATACTTATGAATGCAGATGTCATGGTTATGACACATTGCTTTGTCATGTTATCCTAGTACACACTGTACTAGGAGGGAAAAGTGCACTTCAGGTTCAAACTGGGCTGTAATAGAGGCCCACGGTTGTGTGAAGTCATCATTGATCAGCTGTTATTGCTGAGAAGCAGGTAACTAAGATTTTATAAGCCAGGCAAGGACAAACACACACACCTGAATCGACTTAGCTGATTAGAATCGACTGGCGCCCTAGACCAATTACTCTCCTTTCATTACGCTGGAGATTCACATATTTTTTTCATTAAAATAATTTTTATTGTTTAAACCATTTCTCCGATATGGCGCTATAAAATATTGTATAATTCACATGCTTTAGGCAACTCCATTAGTAATGTGAGTAATGTGAACAGAAGTTTCCAAAGTGTGTATAATGAAAGGTCAGACCAAAATAATCTCATGTAGGCTTCTATCAAATGTAACTAAATTGTGAAATCTGCTTTAAACAGGTGTTATCTGTTACAGCACATTTTCCCTTTGCCAGGGTCTGAATCCACTGCCAAGCACTAAACTAGTAAAATTGGCAATGAAAAGAAATCACAGTACGATAAAAGTCCGAAGTGTCTGATTATGAAAGCAGATTTTTTAATAATCTATAATATTTTAATAGTTCTATGATCATGGTTGCACAAAAGACTATATATTAAAATAATCTTGTATTGTTGCACATATCAGCAGTACTGAATCTTTCCAGTTCTCTGGAAAAACCGTACACCTGGCAACATTTTGTATTACACACGAGACTAATTTGCACCTAGTTTTAAGCTTCAAACAAAAGCACAGGAAAAACGTACCTCTGTTAATTGCCTAGAGTTTAATCCATTTTTTATTTACGTAGACATTTCTCCATCTTTTTTTTGCCACATTCCACATTTTTGCAGACAAAGTCATCTAATTATTTAAAATGCAGCAGTCTGACTTGAGCTTATCAAGCGATCCAGGTTCATGTTTCTGTCTCCAAAACATTTAATGGATGAATTTAACTTTAGGTATCTTTTCTCTTGAGCACGCATCTTGCTTTTAATACTTGTAAAACTATATATTTATATACAGACTTATTATATATTCCAATTCATGAGCATGTATCTACTAAATCACAAACAGAGACGTGTTTGTTTAGCAAGAAGACTACTCGCTATTATAGTACTTGGCTGCAAGTGCTCTAGTTCTAGTCTGCAATCCAAGCTTTAAGTGTTGTTAATTTGTATGATATGCACCAACACCAACCAGGTTATTACACCTAATGACTTACATACTGGGAACACAGAAATGTTTCTAATGTAACCCCTTGGCAGTTACGCTGATTCACAAAGCATTTTATATTATTTGAATGACAATGCTGGTCATTGTATTGCCTGATCTTGGAGAAGTAAAAAGCTATCCATAATTAATAAATCTTGGTTATATTGTTTATAATGCGTAGGTATGGCCTACAGATACATTGTATATCAGACTGTATGTTGTGGAGTTTTTAAGATTATTTCAAATAACTATTAATGTTCTTCAGTAACATAATTAAAATGATATAACATTTAAAATGATGTAAATTGTAAAAGTCGTGTAAATGTGTTCCATGTATAGTAATAGACATTGATATAGATATCAAACTTGCACCGTTTTTCTGAGATGTGTAAAGTCCAGCTGTAATTGTATTTCAGATTCAGGTCAGACAAAGTGCTTTGTGGAAAGAAGCCAGGCTCTGGAGCAAGCCAAGTTCCCACAGGAGTCCATCTTCATCCCAGAGTGCAACGAAGATGGGACGTTCGCCCAGGTGTGTCAGCGCTCTGGATCAACAAGTCGTATACATTACATCTGACACTCCTGAACACGAAAAACGGGTCGTCAGGGACTCATATGGTGCCTTGATCTGACTTCATAGGTCACGCAGCCTTCCTGCGTTTCTCATTAGTAGCAGATTATTGGGAAGCTGTTTGGAAAAGTGGACATAAACCCACTTCAGAGACCTGTTCCGCTCACAAGTTCCAGTCATGTATTAATTTATCACAGTCAGCTTGCCAGATTCATACTAACTGTCCATGAAGAGTATTTATTGCTAAAGCTTACACTTCAATCTGTCTGTCTGTCTGTCTGTTAAACATCTTCATCTTCAAGATCTTTTTAGTAGGAAATGTTGAACCTTTTATTATGACTATTATTATTATTATTATTATTATTATTATTATTATTATTATTATTATTATTATTATTATTATGTTGTGTTTGCATGCTCTTAGGTCCAGTGCCACACACTTACAGGTTACTGCTGGTGTGTAACCACAGACGGCAAGCCCATCAGTGGCTCCTCAGTGCAAAACAAGACTCCAGTGTGCTCAGGTACTCCTGGGTGTGTGTGTGTGTGTGTGTGTGTGTGTGTGTGTGTGTGTGTGTGTGTGTGTGTGTGTGTGTGTGTGTGTGTGTACAAAGGCTGATCTTTGGGGCTCTACACGATCACGAGATAATCATTAAAAAAAAATCATTAAAAAAAAAAATTCAATCCTAAAAAATAAAAAATCAATTAAAAATGAAGTAATTATATAGTTTTACAGATTTTTAGTACATGTTAATACAGTATAACTTTTACAACAGATCCAGAATATCTCATGTTTAACATCAAACTGAATCACCTTAATTTCTAGAAGATTGCGAAAGAATAATAAGCTCTTTTTTTGGCTTTTAATTTCAACACCATTGTGATATTCACTCTGATCCACATATTATAAAGTAACTTATTAATTTGAGGAAGAATTGTTAAATAAATCATTAGACATTCCTTTGTGTAGCCTACTTATGCCATTAGCATGGATGATAGTTCACCGACATTTTGTCTCTTTGCAATTCCTGAGCTCAAATCTTAAAAATGGGAATTTTTGAACAGTTTTTCAACAGTTGCACATTTAAAATGATTGTTTAAAATATAAACAGTATAAAATTTTTAGGAGTTAAATGTATTTCTAAAATTTTAAAATGTAATTATAGTGCTAAATTTCACTACAATCACCAGCTGAAAATAGGTAACATTACTAAAATAGTTTATGATTAAAAAAATGTTATAGATTGGCTACGTGTGTGAATATGGCAGCGTATAAGACAGAACATACACACGGATAAGATATATGATGAGTCGAGCAGCCTCGCTTCAGTTGTAGTGAGATTTACTTCAGCGCTGATATTTATGACTGCGGGTTTTTTTGGCAAGGACATTAAAGCATAAATGGACCTGTTCGATCCAGGTTCTGCTCTTCATTACAGTTACTCTGATGTTTATCTTCAGCTATCACCGTGTTTATTTTACACATCCTCTGTTTGTGCACTGCGTCTACGCTTGATGGATGTCGCAGCAGAATTTTTTGTGCTTTTTTTCCCCTATGCATCTCACTGCTTCTTCCCACAGCATTTGTCCACCAGACCCACCATACCAGCACCATTAAAGGCACCATTAAAAAAAAACCCCCAAAAAACATATTCCATTGCTTTCCAAGGAAGATGTTTGGAGTAGAACTGAAAGTAAATGGGACTACTTTACTGTAATGGCTATAATTTTCCTACTAACTCTCTGGAGGTTTGCCAGAATAAGATTGCGGTATGGACAGAGCACCTGTTTCTAGTCTAGTCTTTCTTTCTTTTTTTTTTTACTCGTGTGTTTTTACACTGAATAGTTAAGAGATATATCATGCTGATTTGAGCTTCTATAAATTCTCCAGGTCATTTCACATTGTTTATCATCTCACCCATTACAAGTGCAAGTACAAAAGATAGCTGAGACTTTTCTTTAGTGTATTTGGACATTTTTGAAGGTGGCAGGCTTTGTATTGTGTGTATTTTTTCTTCTTCTGAAGTCTCTACCTTTAGCCCTGTTGTCCTGCATAAGATCCAATAATTTCATTATTGTTTCTTGTGAAGATGCATTCATATATATATATATATATATATATATATATATATATATATATATATATATATATATATATATATACAGTAAAAGATGTATAAATAAATAGAAAATTTGTCAACTTTACAAATTCTTCTGAATGGATCGATTCAGATTATGGGAAAAAAATAGATACATACAACTTTATACTGATGAATCTTAACAAAAATGAAATATCTCAAACACACTTTCAGGAAACATCCATGAATTTATGGGAACTCATGCTGGGACAAGTGGAACGACAGGTAGTACATTATGCTGAAAATCGCCTTATTCCGATTCATTTCTCCCTCCCGTTTGCAATTGGGGTCATTCTAATTTGGTGGACTTATGCATGCCGACCTCACTACGTGCATGCACCTCGATTCCTGTCCACAGACCGAACTTATCTATAACGGTAAATGAGATGTCAGTATGTCTTAATTTTCCGAAACGTTTTTTATTTTCTGTCTTTATTGTACATTTTGTGACATGGTTAATTCAGAGTAATCTACAGTGAATCCTTTTCAGTGTCATGCATGACGACAAACCGTACACAAATCTGTCTTTTATTAGATGTCATTAAATTCATTTTATTGTCTGTTACATGTCATGTCTGTGCCAAGTATTAGACAAGTCACAGATTATTTTTCCAAGTCTGTCCATTCTTAAGAAATGTAGATCTCTGAATCACTCTTTGGTTTAATTCCAAATGAACCCTTCGAGGTCCAGTGTAGACAACAGAGTTGATTAAAATTAGCCCCTAATTTTCCCCTTAATGAAACTATGAAGATCCCTTGTTTCTAATACTGTACAGCAAGATGTGCATGCTTCTTTCACATCTGTATTGCATTTATTGATTTATTGCATTGGATATGTATCACATTTACACATTTATAGTGCATAATACAGAGATATTTTTTAACCCTGTGCTCTCTGTCAAAAGGTTCGGTAACTGATAAACCTCAAGGACCACCTAGCTCTGGGAAAAAAGGTGAGTTGAGTGTGTGTGTGTTTGTGTTTGTGTGTGTGTGTTTAAATCTATTTGGTTTGATGTATAATCCGAGTAACACAGTAGAGAGTCTCTGCCTGTGAACTTTAGAGGATAGTGTTTTCCAGTATCTTTTTGCCTTTACTGTAGGCCGTATTGTGGCAGGAAAAAGCACTTTCCACTTTTATGCCTTATTGTAAGACTATCCGACTGCAGTCAGCTCGTTCCACAGTTTCTATTCTACAACATTTCTACAAGAAGCGACTTATTTGTGTCAAGCTTGACTCCAGGCTTGAGTTTCTGTAAGTACGTGCTTGGCTTCTCAGGGGTCATAAACAATGAAAACATATTCATGTTGTTAGCTTTTACAGCCGGTGTAAGGACTTAGTGCTGATCAAAGCTTTGGAATCGACGTTCCTGCCCCTTTCTCTGCCACGACACACAGTGAAATCTCAAACCACTCATCCAGAGGTTAACAGCAGCCAGGACGCTTTGGAAAGCTAGACTGTCGTTTACAGGCCCCAGGGGAGGTGTAGCAGGGTGGGAGTGTGGCTCGAGGTTTACTGCACAAGAGGAGAAAGGAGTGTGTGTGCACTGGAAGAGGTTTACTGTGAAGCTTGCTTTTTTTCCTGAATCTTTTTTTGGCTTATGTTACACTTTACCTATGTCAGGATGTACCCTCAGAAATACAGCTTTGGCTGAGTGCTCATTAAACACTTTCACATAAACGCATACTTTTCTGTTCATCATGACCATGGCTCATATCTGGTTTTACTGATCTCCAGAGGTGATACATGCCACTTAAGCTGTTCATTTGTAAAGTTTTAGCTATGAAACACATAAGTACATTTGGAATAAAGCCTCAGGGTTCATAAACAATTATATCTTTAGTATCTACCCCCTTCCTGAACCTATGCAGGAGCCTCTTCCCTGCTACCCTTAAACCAATGCAGCGAGCCCTGACTACACCATTCTACAAAATATTTACATTTACAACATACTGGCAGACGTCCTCATCCAGTGAATGACTTACATTTAATCTCATCTTTTATACAGCTGAGCAACTAAGAGTTGTATTGCCCAGCAGTGGAAGCTTGGTGGACCAGGAATTGAAACTTACAACCATACGATTGGTAGACCAAAGCCTTAACCACTAGGCTTGTAGGCCTTGGTGCTCTGAAGTAGGCAACCGAACCTACAGCTATTTTTATGCTTTTTACCTCACACCTCAATATTAAATGGTTTTCAACTCATGCACCAAATCATCAGAGCTTTGAAAAGTACAAATGCAGAATGTAAAAAACTTCTAAAAAACACAAAATTTAACAAACACAAGGATTCATTAAATAAAGATGAGGCATAGCTACTGCTTCTGATTACCAGAGTTCACCCAAGTGTTCAGTTTTTACAAAACTACCATATGCAGGACATTCTGTACTGACAGAGAGGTAGATTCTGTAGCAACACATTCTGTAGATTCTGTAGCAACATGTATTATGTTCGGGCTCACAAGGGTGTAATAATATAAAATAAAGCAGGATTAAATGCAAACATATTACTTTTCTACAAACTAATCTTCGCACATTTGTACCACAAAAGAAATTTGCACTGGGTATGCGCAGGCTGAGATGGTTGATGTCAGTGTTAAGATTTTAAGTGGAGAACGTTTATTTTCCTTATTTTCCGTTCAAATATTACCAAAGTAGTGTTGACGTAGCCTCAGTAAGGAGTCACTTATCCTGAGCTAAGAGCTAGCAGTCAACGTTTATGGCAGACACCTTTATCCAGAGCGACTTACATTTTTTATACAACTGAGCATCCGAGGGTTAAGGGCCGTGCTCAGGGGTCTAGCAGTAGACACTTGGTGGACCAGGGATTTGAACTCACATCCTGCTAATCAGTGGTCCAACACCTTAACCACTAATCTACCACATCCCCACATTTTCTTTTTGAAACCTCATCAAAGTTTACATGTACATTTACAGCATTTAGCAAATGCCCTTATCCAGAGCGACTTACATTTTATCTCATTTTTATACAACTAAGCAATTGAGGGTTAAAGGCCTTGCTCAGGGGACCAGCAGTGGCAGCTTGGTGGATGTAGGAATCGAACTCACAACCTTCCGATTGGTAGCCCAACACCTTAACCATTAACCAAATGTGGATCATCTTTTAAAAACAACTGAAATATGTGGTTGTAATATGCTTCATGTCAGTTTTGTGGGCACACAATGTGCATGCCTAAACCATACCATGAACAGTTATTTGAGCATCCTTTTTTTTTTCTTGGCCAGGGATAATATTCAGTTAATATATATATAATGGCAGCCTATCAAGTGTGCTCCTGCTAGCAAACAAATACTAACCTTGACTGTTGGAGATAATTGAGTAAGTTTGTTCACATAACATTTCTAAATAAATATCTAAATGTAACACTCATTTTTATATTTTGAATGTCAGAATACATGTTAATATTCTAGTCATAGCAATGTAATATATAATATTTTATATGCTCTGAACATTTGCTGCTGTTTTTAGTAATATGCTAATGAAAGTGAGAATGTTACACTTCAATTGAGAGGTTTTGTTTTCCACTCAGTGACGTTTTTGAGTGGGGTGCCTTTTTGAATGGCAGCTACATGATCTAATTGCAGTTTAAATCATGACCTTGTGTGTGACCCATCCTCCTATACCAGCTGATTATAGCATTAGCATGACTCCCTTGCATGTGCTCGATGGGGCCCAAAATGCAGAGGGACGAATGCAATGCAACATACTTGGGTAAGTACTGTAGGACACTACAGTCATGATACTGCTTAAATATGTACAGTATATAAATAGAAAAAATAGCCACCACGTGAGCACTATTGAAGCAATAGTGTAGGAATTAATGATAGTCTGTTCTTTATATTCTCTCTCTTCTTAATGTACAATGAATTATTTTTGTTTCTGGTGCTCTTGGCCGGGCCATGTGCAAATCCCAACCATTCAACAGTTCTGGAGAGTAGATTGTATTAACCTCAATAATGGTAGTCTCTTTCCGGTTCTTTCTCACCCTTAACCCAGATGATGGCTCCAAACCCACACCAACAATGGAGACCTATGTCATCCCTGATGGTGAAGGTGAGCTCAAGATTACAATATTCTAGATTTTACAATAGATTATTTATGTTTTAAGCTGGTGTGCTTGGCACTATTGCAATTTTATTTATTTATTTGTTTATTTATTTATTTTTTTCTACAGAGATCATAGCCCCCACCCTGAGGGAGAAGCAGCTACCCACCAACAAACAGAACATCTCCAGCAGCAGAAAGCCAGGTGGGAGTGCACTCTTTCCTTCAACGTGCTATAGTATTAAGCGTAATTTTATTATGTTTGCACTCCAATGCGGTGAACAGTAAATCATTTGCTTTGCTAATAATTTAAGTCAGCATTCTCTCACCAAATTAAAGATTTACAGCGACACGACGTCTCCAGCCAAATCATCACTGACTTTTTTCCAGTTGCAAGAAATCTAAATACATGACATTAAACATCTTGTTAGAAAATTTGGATCTTGATAGGCATCAAACAAGCACATTTTGAGCAGCAATACAAGCTGAAGTCTATTATTTCAGCTGCTGTTATGGATTCTATGGCTAATATCTTATCACCACAACTGAAACATCTTACATTCAGATTTCAGGATGTTATAAACAGTCTTGATAATAGATAAAAGCCAATCGCTATATCGACAGTCCCACAGACACACCGGCCACTATGACTGTGCTATACTCCAGGAAAAGAAGTCAAGAAGCTGTATGATTAACTCACCGAACTGGAAAATAATGTGAGGTTGGTTGGTCATGGTGTCTTTTCTCCAGCAACATTTACCCACGTGGATCCGTACCCTTGCTGGCCATGAAATCACAATTCAGTGGGCTTGTTTACAAGAGGGGAAAAAAATTGCTCCAGTCCAAGATTTTTCAGGAAGTGATATTAATAGGAACCAGGGCCGCTCATCCAACATGTGACCTTTGTTTTTCTTCTGCGATTATAGCAATGAGATATTGAAAGATGCTTCAAAGATCATCAAGAGATGCCACAGTTCAGAAAATGTTCACCTGCAGTATCCATCGACGCTTTTATTTACATCATTTAGCAGACACTCTTATCCAGAGTGACTTACATTTTTATTTCAGTTTATACACCTGTGCAATTAAGTGTTAAGGTCCTTGCTCAGGGGCCCTGCAGTGACAACTTGGTGGACCTGGGATTCGAACGAATGACATTCTGATCAGTAGTCAAACACCTTAAACACTGAGCTACCACATCCCAGTAACAGTTGCTTACAGTTGCAATCAGACAAAACTCGATGAAACAATTATAATTATACGGTTTGTGGACATTAGTCTTTTCTACCCACTTCTAAGTCGGTAGAAAAGACTCAAACCGTATGTCCACAGAATGTCCACAAACCGTAAAATTCAGGTATAAGCTTAGACACTGTCTTTTATTTTATTATGCCATAACGTCATTAGAACGACCCACTGCCATGATAAGGCTACAGCAGACGAAGACAAGGATTGAATTGATTACAAAGCACCCAACTAAACCCACAATGTATGCTTTATTGAACCTTGTATTTGGTGGGATGTTTTGTTTCTATACTCATTTATTTGAGGTTATGAAGTACCAAAGCGTGTATTTTGAGGTGACACGTCTGTTACCTGTTAGCTTAATTAGCCTTGAAGCTGCAACTAAAATACAAACTACAAAAAAAATGATCATTAGCGGCAAAGAGTAAAGCTTGTACTGAAAACAAGGAAGCTCACAAATCGGCATCCATTAAGCATTACGTCGGGTAGACAGATGGATTTCAAAGGGTGTCATATTATAGCATTTTTGCCAAAGCACTGAAGATTACTCAGTGTGTTTGGTCTTGTTTAAGATTCAATGTAACACATGTAAAGGAGTGGGAAATATAACTCCTCACGGATTATGGTGCCTGTCTCTCTCTCTCTTTCTGACGCTCTCTTTCTGACTCAGGACAGTCTCAGGACTGTTCTCTCTCTCACAGCTCTCCTCTGGGTAATTTATTTAGGGTGTCTCTTCCGCAGTTTCCTTCAGATGAATACAGCACCCTCTGGGCATGCCTAGTCAGCTCCAAGATGCTGGGGTAGTGCTCAAGATCAGATTGGATTATAGTCTAGGAGATTCATGATTGAGAGCAGAAGTGTACTGGCTGTATGTTACGTATGAGTGTGCATGTGTTTAAAGCATCTGCATGTGCAATTCCAGTAGCATGTTAAAAACTGTTGTGAGACATGGCTGTGGGATAACTCTGTGTTGGTTACGGTTGGTAAAGAGAGACAAAGTTGTTTATCTTCTCGTCCGCCATAAAACATTTTGGAGCATTTTGTGGTTTAGCAAACACTCTGTCAGTGTAGCGTAAAAACTGATTCATGTTGACAGCTGTTTGGGATCCTTTCAAGGATCCTCCTGCTTCTGATTAGCATTTGATGTTCTGAAAAGACGAGCAGACCATCACTCCTCTGTCTGGCAATGTGCTGGTAGTTGTTGGGCAGTTGTCATAGGCTGTTGAGTTGGATTAAAAATCTAGCTTTTCATACTTGAAAGCCAAAAGCCATGTGGTGGTTCAGTTGTGAGAGGGTAAATTTGGATTGGATATTTCATCTGTAAGAGAAAGTTATCTTAGCATGAGGGCGTTGTATTTTGAGTTGAGAATAATGTGTGGTATATTTTGTATTGTGTTCTTATTGTATTCCAGATATGAAATCTCTGGATATAAAATCTTGTCAGATCAGATTGAGATCAGAAGAATCTGGAATCAGAATACCTTGTCACGTTTCCCAAACCATTCTTGATCAATCTGTTGCCATGAAGGGGTGTGTTTGGTCTGCAATAATGATTAAGTAGGTGGTAACTGTCAAAATAACATCCAAATGAATGCCAGGACTCAAGCTTTCCCAGAAAACATTATCCAGAGCATCATACTGCCTCCACCTGCTTGCCTTCTTCGCATACAGTAGTGCATCCTGGTGCCGTCTTTTCCCCAGGTCCACAGCACACATGATGTAAAAAACAACGTGATTCATCACACCACATCACCTTATTCCACTGCTTCATGGCCTTGTTATGATACTCTTTTGGCCATTTTTGGCTCAAACCAGATGGGCAAGCATTCATTCCTCAAGTGCATCAATGATAAGACTCGCAAATAATGTTTTTAAAACACAATAAGCAGGTTGATTTCATTTTAACTGTCCTGGATATTTTTTTTTTCTCTGCAAATTCTCTTTAGGGAATCATAGTTGTCTGGCACCAGTTATAGTAAACAGTGCTAAATAATTTGGTTGTGAGGAGCCTTCTTGCATCAGCTCAGAAGCTTGAAGCCTTGACTCATGCTCTGATGGCAACCGCTGTCTGGAAATCGGTCCTGTTCCAACTACCCTTGCCCCCCCTTCACACCCACATCACAAAAACACATACACAAACACACACATATGCGCACACCAACCGCTGCATCCTTCTAGCCAGGTCCCACTTAATCGCCCCAGGACTGTTCCAGAGCATGTCAGTACCGTCAGTCTGTGTACCAGAACTGTTTGCAAAGACACAAAAACAAAAACACCAGTATTTGGTTACAGCCAAAGAGGTCATATATCATGCTTTCCAGTCAGGTTTAGACATCCCTTTGGCTTCTGTAGCCATTGACTGGCCTGTGGCATGGTCTACTATTTAAAATCCTACAGTTCCTTCTTTATACGAGAAATTCTCTTACCCACAACATAAACTTGGAAAGTAACTTGAGCTTGTATAAAATGACTAGGGTCATTAGATTAGAATTTTTTGGAGGGATTTGGACATTGACGTGTTACTGCGGTTTAGATGGGACGGTCTTGAATGGGCATGTGGTGAGTGTATATGTATGTGTGTGTGTGTGAGAGTGTATACACTACATAAGCTCCTGTTTGTTTTATTGGCCCACCTGTTTGACAGCTTGAATAAGACCTTTATAGAAAGCCAGCGTGATAAGGAAAGTGGCTGGAATGGCTGTTTTTGGGACTCATATATATACACTCCAGTAAAAAGGACATGAATTAGCAATGCAAAAAAAAAAGCCCTTGTCTAGCCTAGCTAGATTACCCTGGACATATTGTACAGCACTGTTGTACTTGGCCTCCACACAGTCAGCAATGTGCTAAATGGATCTTAACATAAATAGAGATTTATGAGACAAGGCGTTAAAACATTTAAACAAACATCTGTTAAGTGTTCATGGTGTTAATAATGGTTGGAGGGGTTTGTGTGCATGAAGTTTCAGGCCTCAGAGAAAGGTCAGGAATGAGAGAATATCTTGAGAATATATCCATCAGAAGATTTTGCATGTGCTAATTTAAACAAGCACATCCACTTTCCATCCACTGCCTTCTATCAACATTGGATTTCATCTGGTAGTCGGAATTTTGTCAGTTTGGAACACGCATGCGGGCTTTTCACACTGCTCTTATCCCTGGGTAATCATCATAAACACTGCTTTTCACCCCCAGTAGACATATGTTTCATAGTGGTAATTTAGACCTGGGGTTAGCACATTTTTCCCCCCACAGTTATGAAACCTTACTCTGAAGCAGGATTAGCAGCTCTTTTGCAGTGAGAACCCCTCAATGCATTGCTAATATGTACAATCACTTGAAAACCAGGACAAAGCAACACTTAACAAAAACGGCTCGGTAATGTCAGACAGCAAAACTAGCAGAACAAACAACAAATGCTTGATATCAACAAATGCCTGATCAACTATGTATCTATCTATGTATCTATCTATCTATCTATCTATCTATCTATCTATCTATCTAGCTATCTATCTATCTATCTATCTATCTATCTATCTATCTATCTATCTATCTATCTATCCTTCTGCCTGCCTGCCTGTCTGTCTGTCTGTCTGTCTGTAAGATTTGACATTGCCCGTGTTTCAGGAGTATTAACTCATGTGTCTATCCTATTTTAGAGAAAGTTTCGTCTTGTGACCAAGAGAGACAGAGCGCACTCGAGGAAGCTCGGCAGAACCCGAGAGAGGGCATCTTTGTCCCAGAATGTGGGCCTCATGGCCTGTTCAAGCCTGTGCAGTGCCACCAGTCCACTGGCTATTGCTGGTGTGTGCAGGTAGATACAGGACGACCCATACCGGGAACCTCGGCCAGGTAAATACAGGATTTAAAGCTCAAGCAACTACATTTATACAACAGTGCATCTTTATTAAACAAGCTTGTGTTTATTTAAGCACCACAGGAAGAATGCTATATGTTTTATTTAATGACTCTATTCAGTAAATACAAGATAATTAAATTCATAATATCACGAGTTAAAAGTATTTATTTAAGACAGTTGTTATTGAAGCAGACATCTTAATTGGAGTCGGATTCTGAATACATGGAATTCGCTGTAATGTGAGCTGTAGGTGTACCACGTGGGTGCTTGGTCATCATATCATTCCATCCATGGATGTACTTTCTTCATAGCAGATTACCAAATAATTTATATTTTATATAATATTAGATTGCAAAGAAAAAATGTGATCTGTTCTTTCGGTCCCCATTTTTTCACCAGCCCGCTATTTTTGTTGCTTTAAAAGGGAAATGCTTACAGTATGTTAGCGCCACTGGTCTAGATGCATCATCTCAGACACTGCTACTCAAGAAAAATCTGGAAAGCTCAGAGGGATGAACAACACACTGCTAATTCTTATAATCGAAATGAGCCACAAGGAAAATCATCTTAAGCAACTGTGTAATCCGAATCCAAATATACTTAAATACTGATGTAATGCAAGTCACCGTTCCTAAACGCACCCCCGTAATGTCTCCTGGAAACAGTCTTTTGTTCAGACTTTTTAACTGCCGGATGGATCTTCTGCACGTTAGCGCTGTCTTTACCCACAATGTGAGACTCTCGTGTCTAAAACACTCATTTTTATGTCAGTGAGCATTTTTTCTGAAATACGAAAAGAAATCCTATTTGAAACAGACAGCAAAATAAAACACACATGCTTCAGCAACTCATTTTTTTTGTCCAAAGCTTAAATAAAATTGACCAACAACACAGTCTACAAGAAATACATTCATTCATTTTTTTAAAGGATGAGTCCAGTTCGTCTCATTTTGACTTCAGTTTATGACAATATAAATAAATCTAAAGTACAGTAAAGGATGTTGCAAAAACACCAGAATTACCCAAGCAGAGGTTAGTCACTGTGTTTTGTTTGTGCTTTAAAATGTTCTTGACTCATTACTTGGTGAGACAATAGATGTTTTCCCATAAATTTACAGGTTTGTACGTATTCTTGTCTTGGCTCGTGTGGCTTTTTCCACTCTCCCGATTTCCCGGATTTTACTGACATTGTTTTTTAATTACTTACTTCTCTCCCTCCCTCTCTCTCTCCCTCTCTCTCTCTCTCTCTCTTTCACTGTCTGCTTTCTCTTAGATATAAAAAGCCAGAGTGTGTATTTCCTCCCTCTGAGTCTGATATGGAGGATCCTTTCAGAGACAGAGAGCTGAATGGTGAGGACTGCTCCCTTTAAAACCCACTGCGTAAAAACAGACACAATATTCTCACTTCATTGCTGTGAACTTGTAAGTACTCAGTACTCAGTGTCTGTATGCGCTCAATACCATTATTTGGGAAACAGTTATGGGATTATAAGTCCCATGTGTTGCCACCTCAAGGTGGTCTTTCTTTCAAGTGGGAAGCTTTCACAAGGTTCCCGGGCCCTTTCACTGGTTCCTTTTCCTTTACTTTGGTTGATCTACTTTCTCCCCTTCATTTAAAGTTTCATTATAACTGCTCTTTAATTCCCCATCTGGTACATTTACAGAGTAAAACATGGCTCCTGACTGCGCAGCAGATGTGTGCCGTGGTTTATGGCTGGTTGGAGTGGTGAAGAGGGGCTACATTAGGAGGCGGGGATGGATGGGGGTTTGCTGATCGACCAGGGTGTTGTTGCCCCTTCAGGGTTTTGCAAAATGATTTTTATATACTCCATCTACATGACCTGTCCCTCTTCAGAAAAGCATTGCATCCTATTTTCCTATCCGTAGAAGTGATAAAGAAAAGAATGAACCTCTATATCTTCTTGAAACAATTGCTGTTAAATAACAAGGAAGCAATTGAAATATTTTGCATCCACCGAGAACAAGAGTTTAAAAGGGTTCGATCCAACTCTAATTTAACACCCGTCTGGAGACGCGGTGAGGCAGTGAAGCGGTGCGTCACGACTCTTGTCCCGACCGCAATCACACTAATTGGATTCACCTGCATGCAACCAGACCCCAAACTCCCACACACTGCCCCAGAGGTCAAACAAGAGGAACAGAAGGAACGGTGCACGAGGAGGTCAGAAGGAGTGTGAGAGAATGCAAAAGAGGAGGAGAACAGGGTGAAAATATAAACCTAGTTTAGTTTATTATGTTCTCCTGTTTGAAGTAGCTCTTTAATAGACACAATTAGGGTGGAAACACTTGCTGTTAAAGCTCAACATCTGGAGCAATTAAAAACTACTAGTCGAAGTGTTGGGCAATGCGCTACAATGTTAACTGGGTGCTGGATGAATATTGTCATCTTCATCATTTCTTTCTTTTTCATCATTTATACATGCAAACACACCATACAGAGTTCCTTTTTAAGCACTTTTCAAAGTATTTTTTTTTAATTAAAAAAAAAACATATATTCTATGTTGACTAAAACTATAAAGATGTTCTCCTTTTTGCTTTGTGAGCTTGTGATGATGTATATATCCTTTGTTTAATTCAAATCTGCCAGGCTGTCCAGATGGAAAGAAAGACGAATTCATAATACGTTTGTTGGATGCCCTAACGACAGACATGGTAAACACCATTAACTCACCAACTCCCTCTGGTGGTGGGAGGTAAGAAGCTTTTTGCTTTTTTTTTTTTTATTATTATTATTTTAAATGCTGAAAAAAATGTATGAAGGCAAAAGGCATGGAGGCATGATGTGGAACTGGAAAAAAAAGGTTAAAAATTTCAGATAGCCAATGAAATATAAATTATAAATCCATCCATAAAGACTTGCATAGTAATCTTTAAAATTAACATGTTGCTATATTGGCATCCAAGATAAAAAAAAACCCAACCCATATGCTTAAATCCCATATGTTTAATCATATGTCTGTTTTAACTTGTGTTAATGACCTCTTGAATTACACACAATTCTGTTTGACTACCTGCTGGATGGAATTAGCTCTTGCTTTGTCTCTTCATGGAGTCAGCGGTGCAGCAGAGGCGCTTTATTTCTTTAGTCTCTTTATTTCTTTAGTCCAATAACCCTGTCATCTATACCTTCTGTTCAAGCAGATCATCTTCCAAAGGTTTAAAATCCTTCTTAATGCCATCATCAAACCAGTCCTTCTAGGATTTCATAATTTCACCATTGAAATGAACACAAAATAAAACTAACTCTGTGATATTTTGGTGGGAGCTTGCACAGAATTTTACCAAGCGACATTGTGTGATGTCATGAACATGAGTATAGCTATCATAGAAAGTAACTGTAAAACAATAAAAACATTTTTAATACGTTTCATCAGAACTTTTGAGGAACAAGTTTTCAACGAGGTTTAAGCGCTATTTGTTTAATTTCAACACAAAGGCTAATCTTTTACACAATACAGAACCATGCTGATTTTTCCATACGTCATCTGGTGTTTTGCAGTAAATAGTATTTGACGTGATCTCTGAGTGGTTTATTTCATACAGCTGGAAGACAGCTGAAATGTGTTTGTGGTATTTGCATTGCATGACTGTCTCTTATCCAGCACCGATTTTCTGCAGATTTGCAGAGCCTGATCCGAGCCACACTCTGGAGGAGCGTGTGGTGCAATGGTACTTCTTTCATCTGGACAACAACGGCAGCCATGACATCAGCAAGAAAGAGATGAAGCCCTTTAAACGCTTCTTGAAAAAGAATGCCAAGCCCAGGAAATGTGCTCGCAAGTTCGCTGATTATTGTGACTTGAACAAGGACAAAGCAATTTCTCTGCAGGAGCTGAAAGGATGCCTTGGGGTCAATAAAGAAGGTGAAAATTAGAAAGTGACTAATGGAGTTTTGGCCATCTAATCATAATGTGATAATTGAATATATTTTCATGAATCCAGCAGTATCATGTTATTTCCTTCTGTTTGTTAGGATTTGCAAAACCACTAACAATATAATGATTTTTTTGTGTGTGAAAACTGGACAGTTTTATATTAAAGCTTGAATTCTAATGTTATTGTATCTTAAGAAACAGTTAATCCATGGCTAAATACTGATACTAAACATATTAAAAAGTTCTGATTTAACAAAGAAATTTATGGAAGGAGTAGTTAAGTCTTCAGGATAGAGGTATCGGTGCTTCAAGGTTTTGGAGGTAACCTGCTAGGCTACGAGAGAGAGAAAAAAAGTGTAGCTGGACAAGAACAACTGTTTGGAGTTTATAAGAGGAATTGTTTCATTGACATTATATGTAACTTGAAACTAAATGTAACCATCAGTTTTAGTAAAAATATTAACTGAGAATTACTGTGAAGTCAGAGGAATAAAACAATTATACCAGAACATTCTGTCCTAAGAAAGTAATCAGTTTCGTATCACACCTCATCCATCACATGATTGATTATTTTCCCTTACAGCCCACCCCTGTGTATTTTATTCACTCTCTAGTGCAAATGGCATGCCATTATGTTGCAAAATTCACACTTTAAAAATACTGATTATCCCTCTCTTTGTGTCTTTCTCTGTTTCTCTTTCTCGTTCTCTCTTTTGTGTCTTTCTCTGTTTCTCCCTCTTATTCTCTGACTCTCTCTCTCCCTCTCTTTTGTGTCTTTCTCTGTTTCTCCGTCTCGCTTTCTCGTTCTCTCTGTCATCTCTCTCTCTCTCTCTCTCTCTCTCTCTCTCCCTCTCTCTCTCTCTTTTGTGTCTTTCTCTGTTTCTCCCTCTCTCTCTCTGACTCTTTCTCTCTCTCTTTTGTGTCTTTCTCTGTTTCTCCGTCTCGCTTTCTCGTTCTCTCTGTCATCTCTCTCTCTCTCCCCCTCTCTCTCTCTCTCTCTCTCTCTCTCTCTCTCTCTCTCGCTTGCTCTCTCATCTGCAGGTACTGCAACGAGCAGCAGCAGTCAGGGGACAAGGCAAGGAACTAATTTGTTCAGTAAGGCCCCACTAATCGCTTTCACTAACATGTGCTTGAGTGGCTGCAGATGGCTCCAAATATAATCCATTAACATTCTGAGTCACTAACACAGAACAGAATTTCAGCATGTCAATGAATGATTTGGCGTTTTGCCAGTTCCGTGTAGTGTGTGTGTGTGTGTGTGTGTGTGTGTGTGTGTGTGTGTGTGTGTGTGTGTGTGTGTGTGTGTGTGTGTGTTTGTGTGGGCAGAACTGGAATTAGCAATTACTTCAAGTTTTCTACAAATAGTAAGAATAGATTTCTGTTGTAGTGAAGATGCTGCAAGTTTAGATTACAGCGTTAATATTTCATGCTGAAGAAACATAACATAGCTCAGCACAGAGTGACATGACAGTCAGCCATTCAGTTCACCTCAATGGCCCAGTCTGTGTGAAGCAATGAGGTAGTGGAATTACAGGAGACAGGGTCATCATGTCTGCCTGGGAGTAATTAGTCCTTGCCCTTAGTTGACCTGAACATGTAGAGGAGCCTGTGAGAGGAGGATGCACCTGTTTCTCCATTCAACACTCAAGTGATGTTTAATCCAACTTTTAACTTTACATGTCTTAGCTGCCTTACACCATTAATCAAAAATCACTGTCCGTGGCATGAAATGTTCCATAATTTGTATTGGATTAAAGCGCGTCTGTGTCTGGAAAGGGATTGCTTTTCTCATCTACTTTGCAGATATGAATTGACAGTCTGTTTGGCATGAACGTAATGTTTCCACTGCTATAAATCTTAGAATATAATGATATGATTTCTAAAATAAGCACGAGCAATCAGGACTGCGGTTACGGCTAAGACAGGTGTCTGTCCCTCTGTCTGTCTGTCTGTCTTCTTTCTTTCTTTTCTTTTTAAATATATTTTAGGGAAATAATTAAAATCGCAGTACACGTCTGGATTGCATGTTGGAAAATGTGCGATGCTCAAGACAACAACATCCTACAGCACAGTGTGAAGAGATGGAACTGTTCAAGCTTTGCAATATTTATTAGCAGCCCGGTCTGCTTACCTCTGGTTTTTATTCCCACCTGCAGGAAGGCTACAATTCGGATTTGGTTCATGTCACCTGTTATTTTTTTTTAATGGCATTAAATTTTATTTTATTTATGTGGACTGGGGATAAACATTTCATATTTCAAACTGCCCAGGATAATTTATGTTACGAGCTACTGTGTTCTTTTCAAAAGCCTCTCCCTCTTGCTTTTGTGAGTCTGTTTTTCTCAGCCTGAGAATCTCTATCATAGTTTGGTGGTTACTATGTGATGACAGGGCATCAGCACAGTGCAATCGTTTTTCTCCTCTCGTCTGGTGGGATCGTCTCGTTATTAAGAGCGTCGTGTCTGTTTACCCTGGCCTGTAGGCTATGTTGGGCCCATCGAGGCCTGAGCTCATGTGTTTACCCTGGCGCTACCTGCTTCGACACTGAAGCACAGTGGCTGAGAAGGGGCATAACGTCAGGCACGGCAGCGCATGGCTAGCATTGCCAGGGTAAACAACACATTTGTTTGGACAGACAAGAGGGGGTTTCTTTTGCCCCCAGTCCACTGGTTTGCTTTAGTTCCCCATAGACATGCATGCCTTTCCCAGCACACACTCTTGGATTGATAAATTGGTGCAGATGTCTTCTAAAAGACAGTTTTATGTCAGTTCATTGGAATGCACTGAATTGAAAATTGATGAGTATACTCAAGGTTTGGGATGCACTGCTGCCAAAAATCTAAGACACAATAAGAGCAATGCCCATTTCCCTGAATCTGGCAGGGCAGCAGCTGAAGCTGAAAGTGAGTTTTTTTGCTTTTTCTCTTTCGGAGCACTGTAAGCATGTTGGCTCACAGCACTACACTGTATCTTTAGCAACAGCACCATTCCCACAGTGAATAGCTGACTTTACACCTTCAAATCTCTCACTCAATTTATTATGGCGTAAGGATTTAGGAGGCTGCTGTCTTTATTCCTGAAATGATTAGATGTCATTTTTCTTGGCACTGTTTTCTTACACTGTCAGACTGAACAGATGGGGCTTTATTTAAAATTGGCATGTTATATGATTGGCTACAGATTTTTAAGAAGAAAAAAAATGTAACCTTCAACCTTGAAGATTTTTAAGACATCGGCTAATCAAAGGTAAATGTAAGTACAGTAAAGTTATATTCAAGGGTCATATTCAGCTACAGACTTGCAGACATATAGTCATTTGGGTTGTGGGTTCAAGTGAGGAGAAGTTTAAAGTCCAGCAACTATATATATATATATATATATATATATATATATATATATATATATATATATAATATATATATATATAATATAGAAATATAGAAATATGGCATTATTAACGTATAGTGATTAGTATAAATAACTGAAAATGTGAGCTGTATTCTACCATAGCAGAATTTTCAAGCAGCTTATCCTTTACTATTTAGTGATGTTTTCTTTGCAGGAGAAAAAATATTGAAATTAATTACACTGACACATCAAAATAGCACATTAAATATCCTGATAGTAAATAACTTCCTATTACGAGCTCAATGTACTGCAGCTTGTGTCTACATTATACATGTGTACATAATTATCTGTCATTTCAACATATAAAAGTAGAAAGAAATTGTGGCCAGCAGGATGAAGTGCCAGATAATGACTCTGGAAGCCATGTTGTTAAATTAAACCAAATGTGATAGTGACAGCTACGACTATTCATGTTGTAATACACTAGGCTCCTATCTGATTTATAAAATTAGCTCTTGTTTCTAGATTACACCGTGTTATAGAAAGCAAACAAAAGAAATAGGGCTGGTATTTTGGTTGCATTTTATAACTTAAAACCATTTGCATGACTTTAATATCAACTAAGCACCTGAACAAGCTGACTCTAAATACAAAGACCTTCCCAACATGTAAAATTAAGTCAATGATAGTTAATGTATTATTATTATTATTATTATTATTTACGTTTTTTAACCTATCAGAGTTTTGGTTGTGTCATCTGCCAAACTTAACACCGATTTCACATCATCGTCTCTCTATCAAACCCCACATTCCTCCTCTATAACAGAGCAAAGCCAGAGCTCTAAACACACTAATTGTTACCCTGCAGAGGGACAGTTTAGCTTTTATGTCTTTACTGAAAATTAGGAGGCCTATTAAACCAGGGTGGCCAGCCATTTGTTTTAATACTTACTCTTCCCTATTTCTTTTTCAGAAAGCCACCTGTCCCACGCAATTAATTACACATTCGTCTGCATTATTGTTAGCATTGTTTGCACAAGCGTTGGAAAATTTGTTAAACCTATTTAGCATGTTTCTAAATAACAGAATTCTTAGTAGCTGATCTCAAGCAAAGATGTTAGTGACTTTCAGATGATGTAGCATCAGCAAAGTGACTTATACTAAAACCAGAAGGCAAATCTGCTGTTGATGCTTAGGTTCATTGGGCTAGAAAGTGTGTGGCTAATGTTGCCAGGATAAACATTAGGTTTATTTGGACAGTGGGAGGGGAGGGGGGCTTGTGTTGAATATTTCTCTTGGAATTGCTAGTGGATTTCAGGTGCTTCTTGTACCTTACCTGTTATAAGAGCAGCATTACATCGTTTCTGTGCTCCAGGAGACAAGTTAGGCCACGTTTACGGGGTTTTAGCTGGTCATTCGTCTCATAATAAAACAGTTTTGTTTATTTGCATGTGAATTACAATACATTGAGTATATGACCATTTCCTATCCAGAAATAGATTTATTTCTCTATTTGTTTATGACTATTTTAATGTACTTTAACCTTTACAGTACTTTAATGTGCTGACCATATTTATCTTAAACATCCTTGAGATGTATTTGATGGTTTTATATCCTCATGATAACTTGACAAAGTTTGGACTCAATTATATGATTCATGTTTAGAACTAGGTCAATTAGGGGCAATAGTTTACAGCGACATCTTGTCTGTTAATTAAATAAACTAGTGTGTACTTTGTCTCAATTTTGAATGAATAGCGATTGATGTCCAATCGATTGTGACAGAACCTCTTGGGAAGTTTAGAAAATGTTTTACAAGACATTTACACTACCTTACTCTACTGCTAAACCTGTCTACTTTAAGCTTAACAGCTCTATCTTTTCATACACATTGGCTGGTGTGAGACCGTGTTGGGTAAAGCAGACCTGTAGTGTCAGCCCGTGTGTCAGTGATTCAGTCAACTGTGTGTAGTCGTTTTGCCCCGGGCCGTAGTGCGCTTGGATCGGATCACAGATCAGCACTCAGGTGAGGCTGTTCGAAGGCAGAATGGATCTGGTTTCTCCGCTTTATCAGATGATCGTGTCCAGGGAGCAGCTTTGTGTCCTTAATGGCGCAGTCATTTCACCATTTTCCCCTGTTGAATGAGGAGAGGCCAAAGTGGACTGCTTTTCTGGAGCCTCTTAATTGCCATAAGGGACTGGAGCTATAGAGAAGACTGAGTGCACAGACACTCAGACCTTAGCAGGTCCTCAGAAACAGCGGACAAATGAGAACTCTCAAATTCTCTCCAAAAAAGCTCCTAAAGGCCATCACACTAAATAATAGACATAAAAGTCAAGTTATCTTGTGAGCACAAATATATAGTCATGCTTGATAGTGCTGTCTGTTGTGATACACGTACAAAGCGTCTATTTTTCAGCTAAGATAGCGTAAGCCATAAATCTGGCGGGTGTAATAAAACACAAACATGCCAGTATTTGACTTGGAGCACACCTGCGTCACCCCGCTCCCCTCTCAGAAACCCACTGTTAACCTTTCGTTCTTCTACACACTCACACATGTAGCCATGTGATCGGCTCTCCAGGGCCAAAAAACCCCTTCACTACACACATTCCCTCCCCCATGGGCTGTGAAGCTCGACTGGAACTCTCCCACTCCTGTCTTCAGACACCACCTGTAAGCAATCTGGGCTCCCTACCCCAGTCAAGCCCTATATTTCCTCAACTCTCCAGCTTTACTGTGATTAATGGGCCCAAATGGAGTCCCATGCCCCATGCTGCTGCTGCTGCTGACTCTCACAATCCCTTTAGTAATATTAGATTGATTTTGGCATATGTCATACTATTTCATAAAATAATGTGAATATGACTATAATAATTAGGAATTTATGTGTAGAACAATTTTAGGTTTATAGCAAAATTACATATATTTACAGCACCTGGCAGACACAGTTATCCAGAACAACTTACATTTTATACAACTGAGGGCTAAGGGCCTTGCTCAGGAGCCCAGCATCAACAGAAGTGGGATTTGAACTCACAATCTTCTGACTGGTAATCTAACACCTTAACCCCTATGCCGGCCTATCCTAAAACTTATCAATGGAATCAAATATTCCTATGAACATTTCATGAAATCAATCAGTTATATGAAATCAACTGAATTCATACGAGTTCATGTAGGAGTTTGTTTTGTTGTTGGTTTTGAAAAACAAATGCAAGTTATTCCCTTATTTTGGTCAAACAAAAATACTGATTAATTAAAAAAAATAAATTAACAATAAAAACATGTAAAAACATGTTGTGTGTTTATACAATATGCTAAAATAAACAAACCATAAACATCAGTAATAATATAATACATTAAATAATGTAATATACCATAAACTATGTATATATATATATATATATATATAATTATTAGCAGCCGTTAGTATATACTAAACACCATAATAACAACCTTAACAAATAGTGATGCTTTCAACGATATCCATTCATTATTTTGTAGAAATGATTGAGGCTGAATTGTGGCCTGTGTTTTGTATGCTACTGATATTTAATAAGAAAGGAACAAAACATTCAGAGCTTTCTGTTATTTGCAGATTGACATGAAGCTCAGTTATTGCTACCACACCAAATTTTATTATTTTCCTATAACAGCATGTCCCGAAATGTATATTTCTTTATAATTATGTTGCCTAATTTGATGTGTATTTTTAGATCCTGTCTCAAACAATTCCTTGCTTATTCTCTTACATCTTTTTTTTGCATTATGTTAAACTCTATTTGTAGACTGACACAGTACAGATGTCAGCACTGAATAAACTATGGCAGTGCTCTGAGGGGTCAGCAGACAGGACAGAGGACAGAGAAATAGTGAGTGAGAGAGAAGGAGGGATGAGCATAGGAAGGTAAAGGCTAAGAAAGAATTACGGCATGATCACAGTAGAGAGATCTGTTTCCCACATGACTTCCGTAAGGGAGAGAACACTATCTATCCTCCCGTGTTCAGACACACATACACACACACACACACACACAGACGCACACACGCACACACAATATGCATGTCATACATTATTCTTGAATCCTGTGCACCTTGGGAGTTGCCATCAGTCATTGTATCCTGTGGAAGAACTGGGACTGAAGTCATTCTCATTATATCCCTCTCTCCCTATTTGTCAGTTCCTGACAAGCTCTGGTGTGTGTGTGTGTGTGTGTGTGTGTGTGTGTGTGTGTGTGTGTGTGTGTGTGTTTGTGTTGAATGGACGAAGGCTGGTTCATCAATGCTACTCTCTTGTTATAAGATGTAAACGCACCGCTGACTCCCATCTCTTATCCTGTCTCTTCCCAGCAGGCCGTCTAGTGTGAGGACAGAAGCTTCCAGAAGATGAGTCAAGAATAGAAAGAAGACAGGCTAAGGACTTGAAAAGGAAGAGAGGAAAAAAGAAGAGGTTCCTAAAGAAGAAGAAGAGAAAAAAAAACAAGCTTAAATGATAAAGTTGGAGCCAAAATATTTGCACTTTCTTCTCCCATCGGTAGACATTTGCTCTGTCTCTGATTTTGTTGTAAACATTTTCTGGCTTTATGACGTCTGATGTACGTGGACAAAACCTTGTATAAGAAAATGGCACTCGTACACGTGGCTGACTGCCTGCTTCAAACCCACACGACAAGTTATAAGTCTATTATCATTTGTGTTCAAGAATACTAAACACACCGCAAGGTTTAGTCAGTATTATACACCACAGCAGGTTTTAATCACAAACCTTTCATGTAGTCTAACTGAAATAGCCGTCATAGATGCACATAACCAGGTTTTTTTTTTTTTTTTTGTAAGATCACTTGTTTTATTTTTACATTAATATGTACAGTTTTTGGACGAAACAAGAACAGAAAACAACATGGATTACACCTTCTGAGTAATTAATCATAAGCATAACACACAAGTTAATTGAGTTAAGCTGCAAGTTTAAACATATATCACATGACCTTGTAGCTTTACCCGAATAGTATCTAAAGATAATGGGACATTGCAGATGAAGATCATTGTTTAAAGACTTTAATTATTAGTAACCACTTTATTAGGTGTAACTGCTTATTCATGCAATTATCCAATCATCAAATCATTTAAAAATAACAATAATAATAATATTTACATAACGTGTTCTCTTCCAAAAAATGTTTGCCTTCATAATAACTTTGTAAATACTGCATAACACATTTTTACAATTAGACTAACATTTTCTGTAACAATTCATCGTAAAATATACTGTATGAACAGATTTTCTGGATTTTTAACACACTGTAGAAAATAAACACTTTTTTTTTACATAAGAGGTAACAATTTGCTTAAAAAAATTTCAGCTCGTGGAAAAAACGTAAATGATGCAAACGGATGCAAACGTAAAAAACAAAAAAACAAAAACATACACGTTCATGCTGTTAGTTTGTCTTTTTTAATAAAACATCTCCTCAGTGATAAACATGACTTACTCATGGCTTACAGTGAACGCGGCACGAGCGAGTTTTTCTAAGGTTTCATTTTCTGAGAAGCTGAAAGTTTCCTTCACACACAGCAGTACGGTCACATTGTATAATGAATTTATTTATAGAAATTCATAATATATTAGCAGCACGTGAGAATATAAAGCAAGACTATAAATCAGACTTTCTTTTTTTTTTTTAACTCAAGTGAACACCATCTACTAAATTATTAAAGACTCAGCCTTTCTGTGTTTAATGATAGCGCTTCAAAAATGTTGTGGATTTAAATGCTGTTTAAAATGGAAATGCAACATTTTTTCATTAGATGCTCTTTATACAGAAACCTAAACCCTGCACTCTCAGGATTTGTTATTTGACCAGTCTTTCTCATTCACGGAACATTTAAACAAATGTACAGCTATAGCTTATATAACATCCTGTCACATTATGCATTTGTCACATGTGCCACGTATCAGTGGTAACATTATTCTTAAAATTCTTATAGGCATAAACTGATGCTTATAGATGAGTGACAAAGTCCTTATGTACACCTTTTAAATAAAGAAGAAATGATGATGATGATGATGATGATGATGATGAAGACAAAATATCCAAGAATATCATGTGATATGATCATTCTGATAGACAAGGAGGTGTGTGTGTGTGTGTGTGTGTGTGTGTGTGTGTGTGTGTGTGTGTGTGTGTGTGTGTGTGTGTGTGTGGAGATGTCCTTAGATGTGATTGCTTTTGGCTTGTGAAAGGAAAAAATGAAGCAGTGAAGTTGTAAATATGTATCATATGTGCTTTTTTGCTCTTTTCAGTTTTTCAGCATCTGTCATGCAGCAGTTTTACTAAACACAGTTTTTTACCAGCATTTAGAACCTCGTTGGAGTAAATTATGTAATTAAAGTGTTTTGCCCTCAGTGTGAGTTTGTTTGAAAGTTTGTTCATTCCATTTAAATGTTAAATGTTTTTGAAAATACACATTTCTAAAGTAATCAGTCACTTGTCTGTTTATTTTAGCCCATAAAAGAACATGTTCGTTAGTCATCGTCACTCAGTTGCTTAACGTTTGAGAGACTTTTCTGACATTTATGAGAAAACAGCCACAGAATGCCTTCGTCATCTAAATTAGCATGATCGCAGGCATTCGAGCTGAAATTCAGGCTACAAACTACAGTATTTGTAATTTATTTCTAACTATTAATCCTGTTGTCTAAATACTGCTTGACTTTTATTTAATTAGCATCAGATTTATAAGGAAGCCTAATTTTATGTTCATTATTTAGCAATGCCTAGACAATGCCTTTGATTTTATATTTACGTGCACATTTTAACCCCTTAGCCACTTTTTACTTAGGATTAGGAAATCCTGCACTGACACAGGGTTAGCAAAGCTTTTGCAATGTTGTCATTACAGTAACAAATGTGTACAATGTTCCCATTAGAACAGTGTGTGCCTCAAGTCACATGCTTCATATAGTGACCGTAACACTTCTTGCTGTATAAAACAGTATAGAAATATAAAATAACAGGTTGTTGTCCCTCACTTCTCTGAGGTAAAATCGATTCAATTTTATTTGTATAGTGATATTAACCATGGACATTGCCCCAAAACAGATCTGCAGAAATATAAAAGTTTATTAGAAATTTGAAGTGTTTGAGTTTTTTTTATAAATCAGTATGAATGAAGCTGATCCAGAATGCTACTGAAGCCGGACGTTGCATTGAGATATAAGGACATGTTATAAGCTTTCACACTGTGCTTTCTCAATACTACAAGTAATAAAAGACTGAGCCACCAAGGCATTATTATTATTATTATTATTATTATTATTATTATTATTATTATTATTATTATTATCTGATTCTAACATGAAACCTCTATGTTTAAGTGTTGTAATAAATTTGCTTTCCTGAATCAGTTTCAGTAATTTATAATCACACCCTCCAGTGTCACCCAAATGAGGATGAGGTTAACTTTCGAGTCTGGTTCCTCTTAAGGTTACTTCCTCACCCATCTAAAGGAGTTTTTCCTCACCACAGTCATCTCAGGCTTGTTCATTGGGGATAAATACAAAAACATTTAAATATAATTCTAATATAAAATCTTGAACTTTTGTAAAATATTAATCTTTGTACAGTATAATAAACATTTTGTACTATATACCTTGTGTTCTGTAAAGCTGCATTGAGTCCATTGTGAAATTGCTATACAAATAAAATTGTAGTAAAGTTTCTGCTTTAACCTCCTTTTTTGGATTTTTATTGACTAGTAAAATAATATGAATTGTCAAGCAAATCTTACTACAAACTGATTCATATTAGTTCAAATTAAAAACACAATAAGCCTGAACTTTATTCAATATTTCTATAAAGACCTTCCTATAGGACAGTTTTGGAACCTTTTGATATCTAGTGTTCGTTTAAATGTATAAGCAGGAGATCAAATAAGACGCCAACTTTCCAGGATTACAATGTCATTTAAAATCCATTTTAGAAGATGAATCCCACAAGATATTACCACAACAAAAAAGTATCTAGAACTAGGATGTGTTGTCTCAAACTGAACCAAAGAGTTAATCTGCTAATCAGGACATGTGTTTAATTAAGTCAAGGCAGGTTTAATGACCAACTTAGGTTTGAAATGCCATGTGGTAATGTACTAAGCATTTGGCTAAAGCCTCAGACGATGTTTTTAGTCAAGCCCACACCTCTTTTCACAGCTGCCCTCCATTTTCCGTGACCCCCACCTGCAGGATTCGGTCTGCGTGCCCCCCTGAAGTGTTTCCAGACTGCAGCTGAGCAGCCATCATGCTCCAGCCGTTTCAAATCGCTTCTCTCAGTAAGCATGGCTACAATCACAGCTAATCAAGCTATCAGCATGAAGGCACGTAGATTACTGTCAAAGTTGCAGGAAGACCGTTCGTGAATCTTGAAAAAAAAAAAAACTGAATCATAGTCATCCAGTTTCCTCATACAACTTTCTGAAATTCAATGAAGAGATCAGCCAGAATCCCTTTTATTTACAGAGAACAAAGAAAATCATAGGAATGGAAGTCAGGATATACGTTATATAGGGGATAAATGTAAGGACTAAAGTTCTTCCCAATGTAAGTAATAAATTAGCACAGAAAAGATTCCCTCGGGGGGGGGGGGGGGGCAATAAGTGTTTCTCAATTTTTAGCTCATTAAAGGAAAATTGCACTTGGATTTTTTTTTCTAAGTGGAAACCTTTTTGTAGTAGGGCTCCAAATGGAAACGTTAAAAGCAACAAAACAAAGAAGAAATCAAGAGTTTTAGTTTTGACCTTTTCTTTATTATTGCATTTTTGCAGTTGGTGACTCATAGATTTATAGTAGCATTTATCACTTATTGGTTGATTTAATATGTTTATTTAGCAATATATCCAACCACCAACAACAACCACCACCATCACCACTAACAACAACAAAAATAATTTCCTCCACCACAACTACAGAGAGAGAGAGAGAGAGAGAGAGAGAGAGAGAGAGAGAGAGAGAGAGAGAGAGAGAGAGAGAGAGAGAGAGAGAGAGAGAGAGAGGGAGAAAGGTTAAAAATGTTATGTTAATAAAATAAAAAAAATTTTTAAAAAAAATTTTAAATCTGGTCCTGGCATCAAACACCTGTCTAGTCATACACATTTAAGGCTGATGTAGTTGAGAGCACTAATGATTTGTGATACTGGGATATATATGACAGTAAAGATGCTAGTGATGTAGGAGATAGGTGGGAGGAGAAATATTCAATGGCATATTAATGAGAGTCATGTTAAATCCACTGTAGAATTAGATGAGACAGCAAATATATACATAGAGGATACAGTTGAGATTACAGATAAGCCAGTAAGAGAGCTGGACTGAAAAGAAAACTAGATCCATTCACCCAGGTTAAAAAGATATTATTATTATTATTACTATTACTATTATTATTATTATTATTAGTAGTAGTAGTAGTAGTAGTAGTAGTAGTAGTAGTAGTAGTAGTATATATAATAATTATTATTATTATCTGGTCCTAACATGAAACTGAAAAAGAGACCTGGACTAGTCACACATTTAAGGCTCAAGAAGTTGAGAGCATTAAATGCTTTGTGATGCTGGTTTGTATGTGAAGGTAAAGATGCTGGTGGTGTAGGATGGAGGCTTGAGGGTGTTAGACAGGCAAAAGGAGATGAGTGGGTGGAGAGATAAAAAAACAAGCTTACAAGCAGCTGCACTACATCTGTCTTACACTAACACATGTGGCATTTGTGAAGTTCAAAAGAAGTTTTATAATGATGCAGCTGCTTAAGGATGTGTGTGTGTGTGTGTGTGTGTGTGTGTGTGTGTGTGTGTGTGTGTGTGTGTGTGTGTGTGTGTGTGTGTGTGTGTGTGTGTGTGTAATAAAGGTGTGAATATAGTGTTCAGAAGAGAAGAGATTTGTTTAATAAATTAGCCCACCGGAAATGAGTCGGTTGAATATTTATAGAGTTGATATAAAGCAAGAGCTTTTATACAGTTTTTAGTGGAAAAGTAAATATTTTAGCAGAATAGCAGTCCTTTCCTTTTTCTAGCCTTCTCTCAAGTGTATGAAACAAAGACTTACATAAACAGCTTTCTCCAGTGCACCCACTGATCCTGATATTTCAAAGGCCATTAGAGCTTATTAAAGGCAGTCAGTTGTAGGATCACATAGTTAATAGTTACAATGAGAGTCTGAGTGGGTCAGGATGTGTGTGTGTGTGTGTGTGTGTGTGTGTGTGTGTGTGTGTGTGTGTGTGTGTGTGTGTGTGTGTGTGTGTGTGTGTGAAGTGTTTTTAGTCCGTGGGGTATTCACTGTGAACCATTTGTGCCTGATCGCCTTCTTGGTTCTCTGGAGCAGCACCTGCTCTCCATGCCCAGAGGTCACCTGTCAGAAGGTCGATGCCTAGGTTCAAAAGTCATGTCACAGGAACTCAGAAATGATTGAGAATAAAGATGGCCTAATCAGGGCAGGTGTTTGTCTTTCTTCTACCGCATGTCCTTTTTCTTTTTTTTATTTGACGTATGGTACACGTGTTTTTACAGTGAGAGATGAACAGTATACATGTTATACACACGTATATCATTCAGAAAAGTCACGAAACAGCTCAAGATGGTAAAACAAGGCATGTTTACAGTGTGAGATCTTATGCTTCTTAAAATTTCATCTTGCACCATCTGTTTTCTTTTACACTTTGGATTAGCTCTGATTAGGTTTCAATTTCAGAAATGCCAGTGAGAAAAGCCTGGAAAAGGTTCTTTCCTTGCATTTCTTATCGCTTATTTCAGAGCTAAAACTGCGGTTTGGGTTTAAGCCAGACTCTCTTGTACTTTTTTTTTTTTACAAGACATCAGCTCAGTCTTAGTCTGAATGTGCTTTTATTGCAGATACACAACAGCCTTTAAAGACGTTTTCATAAACAGTCCATTTACAGTTTTAATGTTACCAGTAAATGGTATTAAAATCATGGTCTTATTGATATCATATGAAGGTTATAAATAACATCTATATATATATGTGTGTGTATGTGTGTGTGTGTGTTTGAATATGTAGTGGGAATTTTTTATTGAAAACGAAAGTACAAAACCGTTTTTTCCCCCAATTCATTAAGGCTCTTAGAGAAAATCCTCTAAATATGTTAGGTATTAAAGGGAGCCCCCTGGTGGCAGTCAACTGGAAGTAACGCCGTTTAAAAGAGAACAAAACTGGATTCCTTCCCTAAAGAAAATATTACTGAAATTGTTTGAAATGTAAACCATAGACATTAAAAATAAATTATATCCTAATGTTGTTGTAGGTGAGGTCTTGGCACTCTGAGAGAGATTGCATGTGATGAATCATTTGTGGGGGATGCAGGAGGGATTACCTGGAACTCTAAGGGCACGTTCAGGGCACTTCAGTTTTATAGTATTTCACTCAGCTTTTACAGCTGTGGGTTTTCTGCCCACTTGTGATGTGGTCTCTGCGTAGGAATGCCTCCTCACCCAGATTCATTACCCATGCACATTTCATCTCCCCTTTTATACAGGCCTTGCATGAGAACCTTTCCTTCTGTGAGTAAGTGCAATTGAAAATCCTCATATATAGTTAAAAAAAAGGAATTGGCCCAGTTTAGGCACTCCCGAAACTTTTGCTTACTATTGCAGTCTCAAGGACAACATGATGGTCTGACTCAGTACACAATGTGGTCATGCCTGTAATCTGTCACTGAAAACATTTTTTTTTTCCCATTTAACAATAACCTTAGACACATATTTAGACTTTTTGTTTCTGGATTGCATTAGGTTGTTTATACTTATGTATCTGTAGAGTTTATATCATATATATATTGAACTATTGTCACCTTACAGTATACTGTATATCTATTATTCAGTTCGATTCAATTCAATTTATTTGTATAGCGCTTTTAACAACTGACATTGTCTCAAAGCAGCATTAAAGAAGTAAAGAAAGATAATAAAAATTGTAAAGTTTAAAATTAAATAATTTTTTATCTCTAACATCTATTACTATAGAGCAAGCCTGTGGGGACAGTGGAAAGTAAAACTCCCTGAGATGATATGAGGAAGAAACCTTGAGGTTAACCAGACTCAGAAGAGAACCTCATCGTCATTTGGGTGACACTGGACAGTACATAATGTAAAATGTAAATAATGTCATTGCTACCACAGTTTACAGTCAAGTGGAATTGTGCAACCAAGAGCTCCTGAGGAACTAATAGGTCAAGTCAAGTCAAGTCAAGAAGCTTTTATTGTCATTTCAACCATACTGTATATAGCTGTTGCAGTACATAGCGAAATGAGACAACATTTCTCCAGGATCATGGTGCTACATAAAACAAAGACAGGGCTAAGGACTTGTAAGTAGGTAGTCATAGCCACATAAAGTGCAACTGTGCAACCTGGTGCAAACAGTGCAGGACAAGACAAACAAGACAGACAAAAGACAGTGCAGGACAAAAGACAGTGCAGACAAAAAGTTACAAGACAATACAAAAAGTACAAAAAATACAATACACAAACAGTAAGCAGAAACAGCGCTGTGTGATCATTTCGGAGTTCATTACAGACTTAACACTAATTCCTTCCTGCCAAAGTCTTCAAATGTCCACTGGAAGTGGTGGCTCATTGCTTAAGGTGGTAGAAGGTATTAAGGATAGTAGGTTGTTTTGTTTGCCAATAACAACATCCAGAAGAGTTTTCTCTTAACTCTTAAACTTAACTCTTAAACCACTATTTATATACTAATGTTTATTGTTGTGGAACATCTTCAAATACAGTTAGTTCCAGAATTAATTTGCAATAACATGAATAATTTGATTGATTATCTTGTTATCGTGCCACTTATCAATGATCAGGATATATTATTCAGCAAGTGAACAGTCAGTTTTCGATTGATTGAAGTTGATGTGCTGGAAGGGAGACTAATAAGCAAGTGGACATATCTGAGAGACTTAAACTGACAGCCACTAGACAACTGGGTCAGAGCATCTTCAGAATGACAGGTCTGGTATGTTGTCCCTAGTATGTAATGATTGGAACCTACCAAAAGTGGTCCAAGGAAGAACAACTGGTAAACCAATGACAGGGTAATTCGAGCCCAGGACAAGACAATATGTGTCTGTATTGAAGGCACTGCATTGCAGCTTGCTGTGTATGACTGGTCAGAGTGCCCATGCTGACCCCATCCACTGCTCAAAGCACCATCAATGGGCACATGATCATCATTTACATTTGGCAAATGCCCTTCTCCAGAGCAATGTACAGAATTGCTTAAGTCTCTATCATTATATGCATTGACTCTGGTTCACTAGGTTACATACTTAAGATACCATGAGCATAAATCACTGTTCAAAGTTTTTATTTATTTATTTATTTATTTATTTATTTATTTATTTATTTATTTATTTATAAATAAATACACACATACAACACACAGGTAAGAAAGTGCTAGTTGAAGTGTTTCATGAATAAGTCGTTTCAACCATCGTTTGAAAATAGCCAGTATTTCAGCTGTCTGGAAACTTAAGGGATGTTCATTCCACCAGCACTTTGATGCATACAGCTACAAGAAGCCAGCGGAGGGATCACAGCAGCGGGGTGGTATGCGAGAACTTAAGCAGGTTGGAAAAAAGTGGTGCAGCTGTATTTTGGATCATTCGCAGAGGATGGATTGTGTTCATAGGTAGACCTGCCAGCAGTGAGTTGCAGTAGTCCAGTTTTGTGATGACAAGGGTCTGAACAAGTACCTGAGCAGCCCGTGTGGACAAAAATGGCCAAATCCTTCTAATGTTGTAGAGAAAGAACAAACATGCGTGTCACATTAGCAACATGAGAGGAAAAGGACAGTTGATTATCCATGGATACCCCAAGGTTGTGAGCTGTGAATGAAGGGGAGATCTGATCGTTGTGCATGGATATTGCAAGACCATGACCTGGGGATGAACCACCTGGGAAGATCAGCAGTTCAGTTTTGCTAGGATTGAGCTTTTACTGATGAGCCATTATTCATGATGATATGTCTGCCAGACATTCTGAAATCCAATCAGAAGCTGTGGTATCTGAGGGTGGGAAAAATAAGTTAAGTTGTGTATCAACAGCATAGCAGTGGTAAGAGAACCTGTACGATTAAATAACTTCACCAAAAGAGTGAGTATACAGCGAGAAGAGAAGAGGACCAAGTACTGAGCCTTGTGGGACACCAGTGGACATTCTGCGTGGAGCAGATGTCACTCCCCTCCATGTTACCTGATATGAGAGTCCTTCCAGGTAGGAAGCAAACCATTCTCACACTGATCCGCAAATCCCAATCTCCTGAAGGTGAACAAGAGAATCTTACAGTATGGTTGACCATATCAAACGCTGCTGAAACGTTGAGGAGAATGAAGACGGATGACAGCTTGACTGATCTAGCAGCATGTAGTTTCTCAGAGACATCTAACAAAGTGCTGTCTCTGTCGAATGAGCTGCTTTAAAGCCAGACTTGTTGGGATCTTGGAGGTAGTTCTGTGAGAGATAGACAGAGAGTTGATTATATACAATGCGTTCAAGAATTTTTGAAAGAAACAAGAGAATTGATACCGGTCTGTAGTTACTGATATCTGATATCTGACCGAGAGCAGGTTTCTTTAGGATGGGAATAAGCCTTGCTCTATTGTAGGTAGTTGATACATAACCAGATGCTATGAATCTATTGACGATAGGGCAGAAAGTCTTGCGAGATGATCTTGAGCATAGTGGAAGGAAGTGGATCCAATGGGTAGGTGGTAGGATTGTATCAGTTGTAAAATCTCTTCTGCCACATCAGTTGAGAAATGTGACACAAAGGACTGTGAGATGTAGGTGTCGTTGGGGCAGAAATGAAGGTCCTGCAGATTTCCTCAATCTTTTCATGGTAGTAAGAAGCAAAGTCTTCTGCAGTCAGGGAGGATGCGGCAGGTGGAGCCAGGGGATTGAGTAGGAAAGAGAGCTGTGGAGCTTCCGAGGGTCTTGTAGAAGGAAGTTTTGGCAGAAGTCACATCTGAGGAGAACTTGGCCAGGTGTGTACGGTAAGAGTCAAGATCTGCATCAACTAGTGATTTCTTCCACTTTCTCTCAGATGGATCTTAGCTGTCTTTGATTGTTGTGCAATACATCTGAAAGCCAAGGAGCAGAACAAGAAGTTTTCTTGGGTTTAGTGGACAGGGGGCAGAGAAAATCCATGGTTGAGTAAAGAGAGGAGAGGAAAGTGTCTGTGGCTGAGTCTGTGCGTAGTGAGGAAAATGACTCAGGATCAAGAAAAGAAGAAGGATTGCCAGAAGGTACAGAAAAAGAGGAGACAGAGTGGAGGTTGCATCGGGTAAGACAGAGGGGGTGAGAGTGAGTTTTAGGTAGGATAGGGAGAGTGATGGTGAAGGATACCAGGTGATGATTGGAGATGTGTCATGGGGTAGCAGTCATCACAAATGGAGCGATAGAAGAAGCTGACCTGGTGTCATGAACCATATGGTCATATGTGTGTGTTGCGTAACAGGGGAAAAGATGGCACTATGTAAAAAAGGCAAACTGGGTGGCATTGTGATGCTCTGTACAATGTTCTGCTGCATGGGAAAACTTGGAAAACATATTCTGTCATAAAGAATAAAGATAAAACATTCAAGTCAGTCATATATACCTCTTACAACAGGATAATGGTCCCTGCTATGCTACAAAGATTGTTTTAGGAAGGTTTGACAAATATGAAAAAGAGTTCAAGGTGTTGACTTTGACTTCATGATGCCTCCATGATGCCTCCCCAGTTCTCGATTGGATCAAGCTTCTAAGAGATCTGCAGGACAAAGAAGTCTGATCCAAGCCAGAAACCACAGCACACCTTGAAAGGTCTTGTGAAGTCCATTGGTCAATAGCTCGGAGCAATCCTACATACAGTATACACACGTTCAACCAGTCTACAAAATCATTAACTACTAAAGTTGCAAAAGAATTACATTTCAGAACAAACTTAACTGTTGAATTATTGTAGGAGAAATTCTTATTTAATCTAGCCCTTTTAGTAAGTATTCAGAGCTTTATGATCACATTTAAAAAAAAATAAGAATTATGACAGGATGATGATAGAGTGAGAGAGCAAGAATTTTGTGTAGACCTGGGATGCCTTTCACTGCCATTCTTTCAGTCCCAACTCAAAATTCACCACTCTGGTGTGACTTCGTCAGTGATCACATGGGAGCTTGGATATGAACAAGTGTCTAAAAGCTTACCGGAGAGATATCATTGAGATGGTACCGAGGCAAGGGGGCACATAGGGGTGGGTTTGTAAAACAAATGACCTGGAACCATTGGTGTGTGTGAACAAGTGTTAATCCCCGGAAGAAGTCTATACACACATGCATGAGGTGCCAAGAAAGAGTTGATGTTGGATCTTAAGCAGATGTAATCATTCCTCAACACTATAAAACAGGTAAGGGACTCACTGTATTGGCTTCTTGCTGTAGTGAACGTAGATGTGATTGGATGATCTGTCATAAATATTCTAATTAATGCCTAGCAACATATCATCACAGCATTCATATGATATAATTCAGTTCGTAATTCAATTACATAATGCCTGTCCAAAGTCTTGTACTAGTGAATTTCCACAAGGTATAAACATAGTTCCTATGTTTGTTTACTGGTTATGTCCTTGTTACTACTGATACAGTATGGTGGACACTCTAGAGCAAAGGAGCATACAGGAGCAGGTTTAATGCAGCTCAACAAATTAACTTGGGATCCATGTCCTAAATTAAAATTATTTTTTATTTTTTTAATATTTGATTTTGAAAAATCATCCTAGAGGCATAAACTCTGACCTAGGCTCCTGACAAATTGTGTTTCAAAATTTTTCAAAGCTATACATTTAATTTCAGCTATACATTTTAGTTTCAAATGTTTGTTTTGAGTTGGAAATCACGTTGCAAACTATATTGACTTTTAATATCAAGCTTATATCTTACAGTATAAATAATATGTATTATAATAAGTTATTTTAAATAATATTACTATAAAGTATATGTTGAATATGTCTGTGCATTTATATTGTATCTTTCAGATTAATGCTGAAAACTTTTAAGAGATTTTTTTTATTCAATTTCTTTTTTTTTTTGCTCTGGGCCACATTGTAATAAACATAATGTGGCCCATTACGGAAAATGTGTTTGACACCCTGCTCTAAAGATGTCATATGGAATATGTTTTCAGCTATGAAACTTTAAGAGCTAAGTGGAAATATAAGCTCTAAGCAATTTAACCGCTTTTCCTAAAGACGTGACAGTGACATTCATCTGACAAGCTGATGGCCTTCGGAGAGGTTAGTGTTTGCCTTAAGAACATTACTCAATGTCAAAGTACACAAGGCTTACAGAATTGTTTAACCATGACATTTATGTTTGGTTTTGTGGCCAGAGTCAGCTGACTGCCACCCTGCTAACTTCTGTGGTGGCGGCAGTGTTTGGCTCACTGCAGATCGGATACCACACTGGCAATGTCAACTCCCCAGCCAGAGTGAGTACATGACTCTGGAAGCATGACACAAACACGCACAGCTCAAAAAGTAAATTTTAGTAAAGTCGTGAGAGCGTTCTATTCAGCCAGCTATGGTCTTGGAAACCTTTATGTTTACAGACAGGTAGCTACTATGTCTGGACTGTGTTGATTTATCGGCTCGGTATGTGGATACTCAGCAGCGTTCTCCAGGTGAAATTTCATTCCAATGCTACCAGGAAGACCTTCCAGGTCTTAGTCATGTCTTTCAAGTAGATGAAATGCAGTCTCTTAAAGTATGTTCACAAATTCTGTGAATATGGCATGCAAACTGAAGCTGACATCACAATCGCAATACACTTTAAAAGGAGAAGTTATGACAACCTTCTTATTGATGTACACAATGGAACATTTGTTAGTCAGGACCATTGTTTTAGAAATATATAAGGACCATTTAAGCATCAGCATGTGGTTTAAAGAAACTTTAAGAGATTTTATTGCTTTTAACAATAAATATACTCAAAGCAGCTTTACAGAAGTCCCTAGCTCCCTTATGCGCAAGCTGAGACATAACTAAAAATAAACCTCAAAACTGCTTGTTATACTTTATTTACTCAGATCATTGAAGACTTCTTCAATATGACATGGAAATCAAGACACAATCAGTCCATGCCAGACCACAGTTTAACATTTCTGTGGGCTCTGTCAGTCAGCATCAAGGACTTTGGAGCCCTGTTGGGGTCATTGGGTGTTAAAGGCCTGGCTGATTCCTATGGGCGGTGAGAAATGGCTTTAGTAATTTTTGCTTGTTTTGCCATAAAAAATCCTTGTTGAATACTTAATGGTACTAATTTTATTTTTACACCTTTTCCCTATAGGAGAAATGCCATTCTCATAGCAAACACGTTCTCTGTAGTGGGTGCCTGTCTGATGTTTTTAAGCAAAGCAGCTAAATCTTTTGAACTTCTTATAGTGGGCCGTTTCATTTTTGGCCTGTTCTGTGGTCTGATGATGAGCCTGAACCCACTGTATATCCAGGGTGTGTCCCCGATTAACCTCCGCGGTGCCTTCTCAACTCTCAACCAGGTTTCTTTTGCCTCTGGCATTTTCCTGGGCATGGTGAGAGACCACACACATTCTCTTCATCTTTTGTTCATCCTTTAAAAGCTCTCTAATTATGATCTGGTTCTCATCAGTGGAAGACTAAACTAGACTAATTCAGTTGTTTGTGGTGGATGTTACAGGTGGTGGGCTTAGAAACGGTCCTGGGCACACGAAAGTACTGGGCGTTAATGCTGTCTCTGTCCCTTATTCCAGCTGTCCTTCAGTATATAATCTTACCTTTTTGCCCCGAGAGCCCACGCTATTTCTTCATCAACTGTGGCAAAGAGCAAGAAGCAGAATCTGGTGGGTGTGAAAGAAGTTTACAGCTTCATACTCAGAATGTATTACCAGTTATCACTCGTTATATCCTGTCTGCAATTTCATTTTTATTTTATCTCCAGCTTTAAGAAGGTTAAGGGGAAACTCTGACAAGGTGACAAAGGAAATGGATGAGATGAGAGAGGAAGCATCTCACAGTGAAGTGAGAATAACTATCCGGGAATTCTTCCTCAAAAGCTGCTATAGACAGCCCATAATACTTGTTCTAATCATAAACCTGGGCAGCCAGTTATCTGGATTCAATGCGGTTAGTGTTCATATAGCAAAACCAAACAACATTATTCAAGCTTATCATCTTCTCTGACTTTGTGCTGTTTTGGATAATGACATGCCTGTGCAGTGGAGTGCAAAAAACCTTGAGTCTTGATAGAAAGTATTAGTGTGTTTAGTTTCACAGATGATTTTTCATTATCACTTATGAGCATAGTGTGTATATAAAACAAAAAATGAGCAAGATTTACTTTGTCATTGTCATAGTCTTTTCAGTTCAATTGTTGTCATGCCAGTCCGTGTTTTTGTGTCATTTTCTATTCAGAAAATATGGAAGAAGCAGACCTTGCTAACCATCTGTAATTACTTTTTTATGATAAGTAATTATTAATAATAGTTAAATATATATATAGAAAAATAGATTGAGTGCAGCCCTTTTTTTTTGTCAAAAAAGGACCTAAAAGTCCAGAAATGTGGTTCCATAAGAAAAGATTTTCCATTCCAGTTAGAACCCCACAACACCACAGCCACTCTTCATGTCTCCTACATCACTAATTTCTTCTGTTTATGCTGGACACTGTCGCTGTTCCTACCACTAGCCATCATTCAATGCAACGCACGCATCATTAGGAGCCTTATTTTAGGTAAAAAATTTTAAGTCCTTCTAGTTCCCTGGATAAAACATCACACTGTCTGTTACTTCATTTTCAGATCATAAATTATTCAACAAAAATATTTACCAAGGCCAAATTTGAAGAAGCAAAATATCTGACACTTGGAGTGGGAGCAATCAACGTGGCATTCACCATCGTGTCTGTGAGTGTTAGAACATTCCGGCATATTCAGAGCTGTGTGTGATTTGGGGGCACAAATTGTGATGCTCGTAAATGCCACCACTTTTTTTTTGCTGATATTCTGTTTATTACATATTAACATCACCATTCAAAAACCGTTGAAATTTTTTAATATACTTTGCATTTTTTCATGATTTGGCATTTGCTTTTGTTTGTTTTTTTTCTTCAAAGCTGCTCCTGGTGGAGAAGGCAGGGCGCAGAAAGCTGCTTCTTACTGGCTTCCTATTAGTAGCTTTTTGTAATTTACTTATGACCATCACTGACTCCTTGCTGGTGAGGTCAATGCACATGAATTACAACAAAAATAACCAAATCAGTTCTTTTTGGTGAATGTATTTTTGGTGAATATCACTCTGTTTATATCTCCTCAGGATATAGTCCCAGCCATTCGTGGTTTTCAGGTGCTTGTGGTGTTTCTCCTGATTTCAGCGTATGAGCTTGGTCCAGGGCCCATTTCTTGGTTCATTGGCGCTGAGCTCTTTGACCAGCCTGCCCGACCTATCGCCATGGCGTTCACCAGCATGCTCAACTGGGGGGGAAAATTCCTGCTAGCCCTCCTTTTCCCACCATTATTGGTATGTCATTTCTATCCTCTACAACTATAGAAGTTCAGTTAAGATCAATTACTTAGAATATAAATAGAAAAGACCAGGGAGTAACTTCTCATGTTAGAAGTTCAACATATTGGGCAAAGAGAAACAAAACTTTTTTCCATCATGATCTGTGTAAAGTATTTCAGAGGATGGTGGAGATAAAACTAGTTGATATTTGACATTTGAGAATGCAGTAATTGTTGGCAGAACATGATGAGTACTTTTACATGGCACTATTTATTAATAACAAAGCTACTAGAATTCTAAGCCTAAAATGATTTATATTTGTCACCCTTCATTGCTGGATTTTTTTCATTGTTTCTGGTAAGAGATGCAATCAGCTGTATATCATATGATACTGTATAAGCCAGAATGAATGATTTCTCAATTCCTGTGGTTAGATACCACAACAGTGATGAATGAACCATAGAAACTATGAATTAAATATGTAAGGAAAATCTACACTCTTCAAACTTTGGAATGAATGTGATGGGTTGTCCACAAGCATTATTCAGTCATCTATCCACTGGTTTTACCACCTACAGCCTCAAAAACATCTTCTTTGACAAACATCTGCCTTTATATATAGAGTGCTCTCTTTATACTCTATAAAGTATGCCCATGAGTGCATGACTGGTTAAATTGGTTTAATAATCTGTTGCATTTCAGCAGTGATCAGCAGTCTTGATTAACAAAATATTAAAGGCAAATTAATGGCTGATCAGAAGGTCATGAGTTCAGTGGTCACTGTTAATATAATCAATTCTATTTTTCTAGCACCTGTGTGGACCTTACGTCTACCTCCTCTTCATGTCCACGGCTTTGATAGCATTTACTTACACAATGCTTCGCCTCCCAGAAACAAAGGGCCGAACTTCAGATGACATTGCTGCCGAGTTTCACGGGGCAGCGAGCATTCCACTGTATAACAAAACAAGCTTCAATACTTTCACATGAACCAGAAGTCTCTACAACAATGGTTTCTCTGGCTCAGGCTGTAATGCCACAGAGGACAGGCTGTTCATTTCTCCCCAGACCAACAGAGGGCAGCCTTGGCCATCATTTGTACTGCTTCTTTTGTTGCTGGTTCTGTTTAAGATTACCTGTTTTGTTGTGGGTTGTTAGTACCCGTCTTTAAGGTTCTGTATTTCCTTTATCTAGCTTCTGTAGATGCTATTTTTCCTGATATATACAATTTTCCTACTTTGGTCCCTGCTTCTCTGTTTGTTTGTTCTTTTTTACACTGTAGAATTAAATATCTGCACTTGCACTCGACTTTGCCTCCTTTACCAGACACATGCAATGGTAATAGTAATGGAATCAGTCTAGCTAGGCAATGTTTAGTCCATGATTGATCGTTCATATTTTATTCTTACTACCTATTATTGTATTCAGTGCAGTTTAAGATTTGCATCAATTAACAAAGACCTAACATCAATGTAAAAATATCCTTTAGCACTTAAGACACGTTCATCCATCTGCATTTACTTACTAGTCTGATACACATTTCTATGCATTCATTAATTCGAGACCTTTGAACAACCTCACTAATAGTTGTTTATGAAATCTGACATGTGTCTTGCTTACATAAATGGATAAACCATAGTACCTTGTAGAAACAGAACAAGGCTGTGATTCGACAAGAAGATAACAATAATTCCATATGAGAGCAAGAGGTAGAAGAGATTCTTTTTACCTCAGAGTCAGATTTTGGCATCGATAAATGCAGCAAACAGAACTACGTTTTAAAATTTTTTAAAACATGACCCACATTGGATTTTTAATGTGTTTTGGGATGCAAGAATAGAATAATCCAATATCTCATTCAACCAGTAAAAGACGAGAATGATTAGGATTTTATGAAAGGTGATAAGATTGTCATTTGTTATTTGTTAGACATACAAGCATAGAGGGCTAATGGATCTAAGAACTTTTCTTTCTTTCTTTCTTATTAATCATCAAAAACATTTATGATGTCAATTTAGCAAAATAACTCATTTTTAGCTGCTATTCATGGCAGTTTGATGTTTGAGAAAACAACAGATATGATCCAGAAATGTGGCTACACAACATATAAAAGTAACACATAAAACAGTAAAATCTATACCAGACATGTACATATAAAAAGATTTGGCAAGTATTTCACTACAAGCTTGCGGCCATTGCTTTAGCTATAATCCATCTTCATGTGATCATTATGTGAACATGCTATAATATAGAACGAAACATGTTAGTATTACTATTTTCCCATAATTTAATAGCTATATTCTACATTTTTGAGAATACTCCAATATTTTAATTTAAGTCTCTTAAATCCAAAACGTAGTTCAGGAAGTTTATTCCATAATATGAGGCACAGAAAGAAAATACTATACAGATTAACCAACAATTTTCTTTAGTATTACTGTATAATCCCTGCTTGTAGTGGCTTTAGTTGACCTATTTGTAAACTCTACACACTAGAGAAGCAAGACTACTGGGATTTTAAGAACTAGTAAAGCATTTCAGAATTACTTTTCCCAACATAAAAAAAATCCATAATTTATTTGTTTCTTATAGATGTCGTCCACTTGATTACGTACCACAGCTGCATTATATAACAGCATTTTCCCTTTCACAATTAGTTTCAAGGAAACAAAGAAAAGAAGTCCAGAGACAGAGTAGTGACCTTACGCTTCGACAGCTCTTTCTAACAGTTTATCTTCCCACATGCACACTGTCTTAATTAAAAACAGCATGGTCAATATGGAGCCAAGTACTTCAGCCAAGTTACACCAGTTAAGGTCTCTCACGAAGATGCTAACCTTACAGAAAAGACACACAAACTGTGCAGAGGATCAAAGTTAAATCTTTGACAGTTTGTCAAATGGACAACTGTAAAAAAAAAAAAAACAAAGATGCTCCAAAGAGATGCAGCAACTCCACATACAGTATTGTGCATAGAAAGAACAGAAAATATACTATAGAGGTGTATGTGTGTGTATGAGAATGTGTTTGCATTTACTATGTTGTATGTTACATTATCATTACATTTATGGCATATGGCAGATGCCATTAACCAGATCGACTTACATTTTACATAACTGAGCAATTGAGGTTTAAGGGCCTTACTCAGGGGCCCAGTGGTGGCGACTTGGTGAACCTGGGAATCTGACTACCTTCCAACTTGTAGTCCAGGTGTGTCATCATGCACATGTACAATCAACAAGTGATGGTATCTCCAGCAATAATAATAAAAGCTTGTTTATATTTATTTTTCAAAGCTTCAATATTCCTCTGTAATAAGAAAATAAGAGACTTGTTGGCAGATTTTAAGTTGTGGCCATATATATTACATATTATAAAAGTAATATTATCAAGTTTAGTGACCAGAATAACCCATCTTCCTTCCATAGAAATCAACGATTCAACAATATCTCCTTTAAATTTGTTAATCAAAGTGAGAACCCCTGCGGAGTGGTTAGATCCGTGACTAAAGTAGGCCTTGTCACCCCACTGTGATTTCCAAAAGCGAACATCACCCTCACAGGAATGAGTTTCTTAAACAGTATTAAGTCAGCATTCATTCTTCTACAGTATAAGAATAAGGCTTTTCTTTTAGTGAGATCTCTCAAGCCACGAGTGTTCAACGATAAGATACTCAAAGAGTTAAACTCCACGTCTTGCATAAGAGAAAGAAAAAAGAAAAAAGAGAGAAAGAAAAAAAACAGTAAAGAGTAACTTGACTAAGAACACAAGAACACAAAAAGGTTTTAAAACTTACCGCTGTAAAACTGCGTTGACAAAGCGGTAGTTGAAGCTAACACATACCCTATAACGTAGGCAAAAGTGCAACTGTATGAGAGAGCATAACTTATTTGTGATAAAGGAACCATAACAAAGTAGAAAACTTTCACGTTGCCCCATAAATCGGTCTGCATTTAGAGATTGTTTGTCAATGCACAGTTCAGGAGCCAAGTTTGACTTCAGATGCTCCATGAAGACTGTAAATAAGATATCATTATAAAATAAAATAAGAAATTGTCCGAGCACAAATGAAACGTTCAAAAGGAATACTCTTTGAAGGTTATTTGTAAATGAAAGACTGATCAAGAGCAACTCGTGAAGAGAACACGGGGGCAGACATCAAAACGTGAAAAACTGTTCACGCACAATTCTTGAGATAAATTAAAAAAAAATTTGCTCCATGAAGGTAATCTGCGAAAATAGAACAATACGTTGTCCATCTCAAGGGCAGAGTTCGAGTTTTTTTCCAGTGACAAAAGCATGGGGACCCTTCCACGAGACCTTCTTCCCCTCCTCACGAGCCTTCTTAACCAACGGCCATAATTTGGCTCTAGCCTCAACATCTTGTTTGATCAGCGCCTCCTTGATCCGAAGCTTGTTTTCTTTTAGATAGCGCGAGTCTTTCGCAGCCCTCCATACCATGTCTCTGTAGGTACGCATGGTAAAACGCATGATGATGTTACGAGGTGCTCCGTCAGATCTCCTTAGCCCCAGACGGTGTACAACATCAACTACATGATCCAACTTGTTCTGGATACTAGAGACCATCTTCTTTAGGATGTCGATTGTCACGCCTATCGCATCTTCTCCGTCGCGCTCTGGGACCCCCTGTAGCTTGAGATTCCATCTACATGAGTACTGTTGCATTTCATCAAAGCTTTCTTTCAGACTTACATTTTCAACTCGCAATTCCTTTATCTCCTTTTCAAGTTGAACGATCTTGACAGCGTGCATCTTGATCTCTTCACTCATATGGGAGACTTTTTCAGATAGTTTGTCGAGTTTTCCGCAAGAAACGGAAACTTTTTTATCAATGGAGATCACCTTGTTGTGTGTTTCATCCACTTTAGCAGTTAGCTTCTAAATCGCATCAAGTAAATGTAGATAAGGAAACTTTGTTCATGCCTTTTGAACTCACAAGATTCTTGGATGGAATAGAGCAAACAGGCCTCGTAAGAACCTCTTCATTGGCACCGATTTCTGTCTCAAGATTAATATTAATATTCTCCATGTCGACCGACTCTGTGCAGCATTCTTCCATAAGGTGACCAGCTAGTATAGCACTTTCATGAATGGACTGATTTTTCCTTTTTTTGCCCATAATATCATGTCAAAAAGTACAAGTATTGCCAGAAAAATATCGAAAAAGCATATATCTTCTAAGTTGTAACTTTACATATTCAAATCTAAGTTTGTTAGCTTCAAACTCCTCAAACTACGTAGACGACTCTAAAACGTGACCATTCACACCGCTGCCATCTTGGCTTCCCACCTGCGTTACATACTTCCGTTTTGGAGGAGTATAGCGCTGACATATGTGGCTTGAACAACCACATTCATTTACACCTGTCCAGTTTCATCTGAAACGCGTCCCAGACCACCTCCTGAAGTGGTTTGTACCATCGGATTTATATCCGTCTCGAAGCCGTTTCGGAGAGCATTTAGACCTGGTCTTTTTACCATCGGATAGCTATCTGATCACAGAAAACGCAGGAAGTGACCAGGTCTAAAAAAACCCTATAGCCCCCCTTTTGCCATTTTAAATAATAGCATAACTTTTGGCTTACTATGTGGTCATATATAATATAAAACTCTTCTTGTTTTAAATTCTCACTGAGGGCTAAACCCCCTAAAGGTGAAATCCTAGATCCGCCCCTGAAGGCGTGTATCAGCTTGAGCAGTACACCATTTACAGCCACCATTTTCTCGAGCAGAAAACAGCAGCTGGTGAGTTAAGACTCTAAATTGTATAGGTTTATGGTAGAAATATAACTGTTGTGTTTCACATTAAGCTTACATTTGTTAACGGGAGCTAACAATGAGCAATACGTTGATAGCATTTAGTTCATGTTATTTTTCAACATTTACTAATACACTGTGTGTGTGTGTGTGTGTGTGTGTGTGTGTGTCTGTGTGTGTGTGTGTCTGTGTGTGTGTGTGTCTGTCTGCATCTCTGCCCTCCCCCCTCTGCAGTATAAACTCTAATGAAAGTGAAAGACAGCAGCTCCATTTTGTGACGAGTGAAAAATAAAGGATTTCAGGAGTAAAAACACAGTGAGTATCTAAAGCTCTAATATATAAACACATTGAAGTGACACTAGATACAGAAGAGTTTTGTGGCTTTGTACTGAAGCTTTAATGTACACAGGTTGTTTTATAACTTTATAGCGTGACTATTACCTGTAAGTGAACTCTGTGCTGATTCAGTGTTTAATTTAACACACCGATGTTGGAGTGAAGTAAACGTGTGTCCTGCTGTAATCTGGTGAAGGAGACATGACCTCCAACATGAGAGTATCTGGAAAACAGGACTTAAAGAAACACGAGAGGTGACTTACTTTTACATTCACCAGCAATAAATACACACCCAGTCTCACGGCAGTTCGTCACATTGGTTACGAAATGTAATCTATTTGATTCGTGTTCGTGGAGACTGAGCTCCCTTTTTTAACGTGTCAAAAAGCACGGACTTTCGATCTAATGTATTTCAATTGGAAGCATCTTTCGTGTCTGTACAGCGTTTTTCTTTCTGCCACTCAGAAGCAATTTTGCTCATTTGTTATTCATTTTTAAACTTTAAGCACTACGATAAGTTCAGGGTTCTGGATGCTTGGGGAAGAAGCTCCACCTCAGCCTCTCAATTCTGGGAATGTGGTGGTAGAGGCATCTTCCAGACTGAGGTCATCAGAAAACTCCGTTACAGGTGTACTGTATATGGGATCTCTTTTTTTTTTTGGAGTTTTATGTGCTGTAATGTATATGTGACAAAATGTAGGCTGTGTCTTCTTCCACGAACCATTACTCTAGATTAACATGGAAGACTAACTGGAAACCACACAAGGTGTACTAATTTTCCAAGAGAAATGATCTGATGTTCAGTAATGACCTCAGATTTGAGGGAACAACACTGTAAATGTACCAAGTGTTCTCATTTCTTTGTCATTTGCAGTTGAATTCCATTGAAGAAAGTATATCCAAAAACACAAAAGCACTTCTGTTGAAAGATTTAACCCCAGAAAGCAGCCACTGACTTTTTACAGCACAATTAAATGGGTCTGTAAAATATTACTTTAAACAGCATTACTTAACAGTCTGATTTAGTGGAATAATGAAAACCATTTTCACATGATAGATATTCAAATCTGAATCAGTAAAATCATATTTACTCTTGTCTTGTCTTACCTAAAGGACATCATATCACTTAATTTTTAAAGCCTTTCTATGGAACGGAGAAAAAGCGATGATTTAATCTAAACCGATCAGGATGCATCATTCAGAGTTCAGCCTGAGGAGTGACAGAATAGTTCCTTCAGAACATGAGTGAGGAAAAAAAAACATCAGGTCTTTAAAAATGCAGTCTGGATGGTGAAACAGTGCCATCTAGAAAACGTTGAACTTCAAACCACAAGTTTCTGGATTTTCTAAACTCAGTGTTTATTATGCGGCATTTGAAAGAAATAAGCAGGTTATTATTATTATTATTATTATTATTATTATTATTATTATTATTATTATTATTATAACTAAAAGTCAGCTCTGATTATTTAATAATAACTAGACAAATTCCACAGTGAGTAAAGGTGAAGAAAAGACTACAGGCAGCATTTCACTTTGTCAGGTTGGAAATCCCTCATTTACATATTGTAGCCTGTCTGAATATGAATTTCTGAGCTTTGTAAGAAAAAAATTAAATGTGAAGTTAAATACTGCCCTCTAGTGGATCATATGCCCATTGCACACTCTTGGTGAACGTGTGTGTTTTGCTAAATAAAATATAATGTGGGTTATGAGTTTATGTTAGTGTGCAAAACATTCCTTTTCTATTGTATGTTTGGTTTTGAACCTGATGGTCTAAAATCAGTGCGTACAAAACTTTAAATCAAAAGCATTGACATGCCTAAAATCCAGTGTTGTAATGTAACGAAGTACAAATACTTCGTTACTGTACTTAAGTAGAAATTTCACGTACTTCGCTATTTAAATTTATGTAAACTTTCACTTTTACTCCACTACATTTCCTAGATAAAATGTGTACTTTTACTCCGTTATATTTCCACTAAGCATCTTCGTTACTCGTTACTACAAAATAAAATCATAAGAAATGTGTGCGACTGCAATAAGGGAGGTTTGGCGAATCGCTGCTTATAGATTGCATTACGCACGTCCGCACGCTATAGGGAGAAGCACAGGCACGCGCAGCGTGCACGCGCAGTCAGAGCTGGAGGCATTTATCTATAACGTTAATCGGCTGAAAGCTGCAAATACGGCAACCAAAAGCAGTGAAATGTCACTATTCTTATTACCAGAGTTGTAGCACAAACAAAAATTATTAATGCAAACAATCCATTCAATACTAAATAAAAATAACATTTATTGATTTGGTCTTTGTCTTGTGAATATTTTTTTATTAATGACTGCATTCATTGGACACACTGTTTGTAGAGAATGTACACATACATGAACTGATTTGATTCAAGACTGGCATCATTACATCATGCATAAAATGTTGGTGTCCCCTTTTGCCATTTAATAATACCATAACTTTTGGCTTACTATGTCATATAGTGGGGGGGCACAGTGGCTTAGCGGTTAGCACGTTTGCCTCACACCTCCAGGGTTGGGGGTTCGATTCCCGCCTCCGCCATGTGTGTGTGGAGTTTGCTTGTTCTCCACGTGCCTCGGGGGTTTTCTCCGGGTACTCCGGTTTCCTCCCCCAGTCCAAAGACAAGCATGGTAGGTTGATTGGCATCTCTGGAAAATTGTCCGTAGTGTGTGAATGAATAAGAGTGTGTGTGTGTGCCCTGCGATGGGTTGGCACTCCGTCCAGGCCTTGATGCCCGATGACGCCTGAGATAGGCACAGACTCCCCGTGACCCGAGCTAGTTCGGATAAGAAAATGAAATAAATGAAATTATGTGACTAGTTATATTCCTTTTTTCTGTCTTTCTTTGCCCCTTTTGGCATGCCATTTGCATTATATAGTCAATACTTCTTGTAACGTAGGGCTAATATGGTTACTTGGGTTACTTTTGTTTACTATGTTACTGTGTTTGTTTTGGAATCTTATTTCCCTGTGTTTGCTAGTGGATGCTTGAATGTCCTCCAGGATCAATCAATGAATCAATGAATCAATGAATCAATAAAGTAAGTAAGTAAGCCTTCAGGGAGAAGTTACTGGACGCTCCATGCTCGCTTCACAAGATTCTCGAACAGCTTCATCCGTGATGCTGTCAGAATGTCCATCACCTTCCCCCTCTTCCATCTACTCCTGAACTTTAAAAAAAAAAAAAATCTACAGCTCACTACACACTTCTTCATGGCACACAAGACACTTTAACTGTCTGTAAAAATCTGACACTGTTCCACTTTATACATTACAGTCTTTTACGGTCATACTGTTGCTATATGTATTGCACCATACAAAAGCCTTCATACTCAGTATTCAGAATGTTTACATACATTTAGATGAATATTCGCACCTTACAAATTCACTGTTTACATTGACTCAGATGTTTATTCATTCAGATTTATATATTCACTCGGTTTATATATGTCTATTTTTTACACTGTTGTTTTATTTATTTTTATTATCTATTAAAAAAATTATATTGCAATAACTGTTCATATTGTTATACAAACTCTCTACATTGTATTGCTAATTTAAACGCTTGATTCGAGAAACAGTATTTTGATTCGTCTGTATATCTGACCATATGATGGCATTGACAATAAAGAACCTTGAACCTTGAAGTAAGTAAATAAATATCTATCCTAGTTAGTAAGTCACACCTTGTTTGTCAGCTCCTCCAGCCTATTTGATGCCTATTTGTTTCCTTTAATGTTTGAAGAGATTTTGTAAATATTGTTTCTTTTGTGCATATTTTATCACCTTAAATATAATTTAAACATATTTTTAAATATGTTTTGTATATTTATACTACATTGTACAAAAAAAAAGGAAAGATTAAAAGAAGTGTTTCTGTACTATATTTTTTTAATTTACTACTGCCTACATGATTACAAAAATAAAATTAAGGTGGTTAAAACATTTAAACAATCCAGTAATTAATAGAATGTGTCATGACGCGGGGCAGGAAGCGGACCCAAATGCAGGATAGCCAAAACAAAACAGGGTTTAATAACAAAGGAAACACTAAACATGACACAGTCTGAAGACAAGACAAGACAACAGTAGATTCCGCGCTGCACAAGGCAACGTGGCACAGTTAAATACACAAGACAATCAGATACAATTAGGAGTAGGCGTGGAAACAGGGCAAGGCAGACAAGGGCAGGGCAGACATGTGACGAGGAACATACACAAACAAATGCACGTGGCCAAAGTCCGGGCTGAGTCATAACAGAATGTCTGTTTTGTTTGATCATTTTCTTTATTTGTTTGTTTTTTAATAGATATTTTTGATGGTAATCTGTTTTATTATTGCCCTTCTGTGAGTGTTGGGCCTGTCTGTGTTGGCTGTTTCTGTATGTGAATATTTCTTTGTTTGATTTTATGTATAGCACTTTGAGTTGTGTATAGAGAAGTGTATTATAAATATGAGTAATTCTGATAAAAATACACAATCATGTGCAATACTTCTGCATGTTATCAGATATTGTGTATTCACTGCAAGTTTATAGCACATGTTCCAGATGGCATTAATGTCACTGACACTGGGGAGAGTTGCAGACTTTAAACTTTAGACTGTAAAACTGAAACCAAAATTTATGACATATCCAGAGTAAATACCCAAGAAATGCTCTGAAATCCCCTACAATGGCTTTATAAATCCTGAACAGTCCTCAATAATCGGCAGTTCATCCTACGAGCAGAAATAGAAGGACTGTGAATACTTCTTAGCACCAGCATGACAGAGGTAAGTGTTAGCTCCTCTAATATTGAAATATGATCAATAAAATCATTGCATGATCTTTACATTGAAACTGATGAATTGTGGATTGAGGGATGAGGAAGATTCAAAATAAATTCTTGAATGATTTTATGAACTGTATAGTTTAATTGATTAGTGTGTTGTGCTTGTGCATTTTGACTGGATGTCACAAATGGGTGGTTAGTCGAACAAGTCTGATCTCTTAACTTAAGAGCAGGACGGTCTTTAATGTTTGTTCAAAAAGTCACTATATTCACTAATATTTAGATTTCACATTAAGATCTCATTTGAAACGAATCTAACAACAAAATCATGTTAACACTCCCTCATATTGAAGTTATTTTCTTTTCAAACAGAACCTAAAAATGCATGATATTCCCATTTCTCACAATGGCAGCTGGTAGATTATAAAAGATGTCTGTCTGTCTATCTATCAGACAGACAGACAGACATATCTATCTATCTTATGCTAACCAAGTAGTTAATATTGTTTCAATGACAATGAAAAAACAACATTTATTTTCTGTAGTTTTCTAAAGTTGAAAAATACTTTATTTCTGTGTTTTTCCTGTAAAACCAGACAATGGACAGTATTACTAGCTCAGCATCACCTCTTATTGAGTATGGGTTGTCTTTGAGAGGAACCAACATTGACAGTATATCCCGCAGTATAGCCACCATGAGAAATGTGTCCATTCAAATCACTAATTTCACAGACAGGTACATCTTATCAAACCCAAGGTGAGTGAAAATGTTTTAAATTTATATTCAATTTTATAATCAGAACATTTAAACATGTAATACCTCTAATACAGTTGAAATTACATCAAATATTTGATTCCAAATATAATAATTTATTTATGGAATGGGTTAAAAATAACATTAACATTAGTGACATTAAATGAATTAATAATGACTTTTGAATGTTTATTCGAATGCCCCCTCCCCCCTTATTTTATTAGTTGTAATTTTTTGCACTAAAATAATTATCACAGTTTTACTTTTGATCTCGACATAAGAACATGTTCTACAGGCAGCAAAAGTGCAGTAAAGCAGCATCATAAATGATCACATTCGCATTTTCTTTGATCAGGGACTCAGGTGATTGACAACTTCCATATAAACGTGTCCGACACTTAGAAATGAGTCTGTGATGAAAATATAGGGACCTTACTGAGGTTAATCCAGACGCTGTTTCTTAAAGCACGTATATTGCATGGGCGCGGCTTTTAGGTACACAGTTCACAGTTCATCTTAGTCAGAGTTATGTTTATTGGCATGAAAATATAAAGTCGATGTTTCTATAAAAACAGACCGCCTTGCAACCACAGGTCGCTTATTTAGTGCACATTTTCTGACCTGACCTTCCATAATCGAGGTAAGACTGCACAAAATAATAAACCTGGATCTGTATCCAGGGAATCCATTATCAGGGCTCTCAACTTTTGAAGAGAGGCAAGTGTGACATATTTTAAATATGAGTGACTGACTTGAGAGCCCTGCATTATGCTAGAATTTTTTATGTAATCGTTTAACTATTTAATCTGATCAATTCTTATTACTTTATTATCTCTATACTAGGACCTACACTAGCAGTGGATGTTGTCTTAATCCTCCTCAACCTACAGTAGCAAAAAAGACCAGTGAAGCCTGCTCCTTTACCAAAACACAATTTTCTGCACGTGGTTCTGTTGGAGTCCTGGCATACCAGGTCCTTAAAGATGAAAAGCACTTTGTAGGGGATCTTGTCATAATGTTTTCTGTGCCTTTTGACTACATTTGGTATGAAAATTATTTAGCTCTTGGTATTTTTGAAAACCAAGTTTCATGTAATTGTGATCTGTTTTATGACCTGTATAACATGAAAGGTACATTCACCAGGGAAAGGGCTACAGGAAGTGAAGTCATGTACATGTATCCTGGACAAGGAATTTGTGTGAAGGGAACAATGTCCACTGCAGGCAATTCAATAATAAGGGTTGAATTTCGAGATTTGCAATCAGCAAAACTAGACAGACATGAGCAAAACACCACAGATTGAACATCAGGGGGTCTCTGAAGGATGATTGAATATGTCTATAAACCAATACACACCTACTAATAATATGTCTGTCTATGAAATAATACACTATGGCTACTATGAAATAATAGCCTATTACTATTGCAGTCATTTCTCAATATAAACTATACATAAATTAATCAAAATATCAACATGATTTACATTTGTTTGAATATTTATTACTACTGGAACTGCAACCACTGCAAACACATGAATAACATAGCTATTTAAATATATTCATAGCTCTGTGTTGATATATATGGGGGAATGCAAACAAAACATGCTGCAGAACTGACACTTGATTCATTCAAGAGATTCAAGGTTAAAATTCTCCATTCTCAAAGGGTTTCATTATTTTAACTCAACGATTCTTAGCCCTGGTCCTAATGTATGCCTTATCCTGCACATTTGAGTGATTTCTCTGCTTTCAACACTTCTAATTCTGCAATGCACTGATTAGCAGTCCTCCGTAAGTCAAATTAGGTTGTGTTCGAGCTTTAAACATGGAAATCAAGATCCAGGATTTTGGGTATCTGTAACTTTTGTGTGTAAAATTGTAAGAGTCAATTAAATAAAAATCATTTTACAGTGAAAAAGCAAAAGCGAGTTTACTAAAATCGTGAAGATCCTAAACCTAAAATTTGCTGTACTCCAAATCAAACAATACATTCTTTCAATATTATCAGATACAGTACCAAATCAATATAAAATTTACTTTTATTCTTACCAAGAAAGGTACTGGAGTTAATAATGTGCTCAACTGCTGATGTGTGGCATTGATAACTTAATCCTTTTTGCTATTTGATGATAAAAGTTTACCGTAATTCCATAATCTATAACCATAGAAGCTCTGGACAGTTTGGTATATTACCTACATTAAAAACTACTCTTTAAACAAGTGAAATACTTGATTAGTAGCTGTAGCCGATTAGTAAATGTACAAAAGTCAGTATGTGTAGGAAAATTATTTTTATTGAAGGGAAAACAGCATTTATATGACCATTTCATTACATCATTTGCTTGGCACTGAGTATTTAACAAATTATGAAAATTAAGGAAAGACGGCAAAGGGATCATATCAGGGAAAACTGAATTAAAAATAACAACTCAATACTGATTAACACAGATCCAGTAGCAGCAGGAATGTAAGATCATGTTATCATTCTGCATAAATATAGTGATGGATGAACACTAGATCAGAAAGGTTTATAACACTGTTGATGACCTTTTACGGGTCCAAAGTGACCACTAGGGGATGACCCAGAAACAAGCTTCATTTCATCTTTAAAGCATCAAATCTTCTAAAAACACGAAAAAACCTATTTACCTAGTAAAGTTTATACTCTCAATATTTTTTAAGCCCACACACAAAGCATAATATGATTCACAGCCTTCATACTATTAGAAAATTTTTTTGGACAAAACTGACCTAGGTGGCGCTAGACCAGTTTTTCCCTTACCTTTAGACGCGTCCCTTTCTTCAATGGGGTAATATATTCCAACACAAATAATCCACAAAAATCCACACAGGTCCAAGGAACTGAAATCTGTAAGCCTTTTAATCCAAAACGCTTTGGTCGCTTTTTTTCGCCGCAAATATTCCGTTTGTGTTCCGAAAACTGGAAACAGTAGTGCGCCATCATCTTGTTTTGCCGCTCTAACTTCTCATTGGGGTATTCAAAAATATTCATTGGGGTAAACATTAATAATGTCTCTCAAAACATTGGGGTATTCTAAATGTACGTCATATTTATAGCCCAGGTCCTAACGAATCAAACAAGCCCTCACTTGAGCCAATCGGTGCTTGTATTGCAGAGATAGACGGCTGGGAATCCAATGATGTCATGACATCATTTTTGGGAACCCGCATTTGACTGACAATTACTCCTTCCAATAGCAATGAAATGGGCCGGGACCTATACAGCTCTTTAGCCAATAAGCAGACGATTCCAACGATATGCAACATGCCGTGTCATCTCTGCCAGGATCTGCGTGAACAAGCTGCGCAGGAGAATTCTTGCGTGATCCTTGACCTTTTGTCACTCTCACAGCTCAGGGTGTCAAGTTACAGGCCTGTTTTCACACCAGAGTAGTAGAGAGAGAGTCTCTGCTTGTTTTAGGCCTTTTAAACTGAGCATGCAGCCTTTTAATTCAAAGTTATACAGTAAACAAGTACACAAAAACGCTGCACCAGACGACCATGTCCGTAGAAAAATATTTTTTATTGAAGCCATTTTTGGGTCTTTTGACTTGAAATTTTAAAATAAGAATAATCAGTTTATCAGGTAAACAACCCAGGCGGGAATGAAAACCTTCCATTCTAGCCTCTGTAACTTTGTGCCAGTAAGGCCTAGAATCAATCTGAAACTAGTTTCTGAAACTAGAGAATCTCTTCTTTCCAATGAGAACAGGCTCACCCATGGGCGTAAATCCCGGGGGGGACGGGGGGGACATGCCCCCCCCCATCCGAGGATTGCCCCCCCCCCCAATTTTTTTAAAAATATCGCACTCTCTATTGTGATGTATTTATATGTATGTATACCTAAATAATTGTGTAAGTATAAAAAAAAACAAACGCAAAAATGCATTTAGAAACAGTTGAGTCCCCCCCCCTTCCTCACAATGGTTTGACCCACTGCCTGTTTTCCCAGGTCATCTCACCTACTCTGTACACAGGAGTCAGGTGTGTGGCTGCGGCTCAGTTAACTCCATTAAATCGGGGATTACATAAAGTAAATAAAGTGATTCTCTTTAATGTATATTTAATTTCTCTTTAAAGTGATTCTCTTTAATGTCTCATAATTTAGTTGCGCCAAAAATGCTGATTACGGATGTAATTTTCCATGAATCTGCTATATTAGCGATTACAATATTACTTAGTTAACGTTAGCTTGTTTACTTGCTTGTTGTATAGTGCACTGTAACTAACACGCCAAAGCCGTTTCCCATGCATTGTTTTATTTGGGACGACTTGGCATAATGTTAACTTAACATTAATGGCCACAATTAGCATATTGTTTAGCTGTTTAGCATATTTACTAAATGAGCACTGTGCTGCGTCCGAACTGACCTCACTGTATTTTTTGTATAATCAATTTCTATGGTTATAAAGTGTCTTGATTAATTTTAAAGAAAATTTAAAACCTTTTTTAATTCCTTGTTTTTATTGTTGTGATTATTTTTATGTTTTACTTTCTTTGTATAAAAACTTTGAAAATACCTATAATGACGCGTCTCCATGCTACAATAATAATCTTAATAAGTACAATTAGAGTATTATTTGTGTCCCCCTTCAAAAATTGCTCATGAGAAATTTTATATTTATTGTCCCCCCCTACTGTTAAATGAAATTTACGCCCATGGGCTCACCCCTGTGTATCAAAGTATGTGGGAGCTGTACCACTTTTTGTTGGGTAGGACATGTAGGCGAAAAACCTGCAAAAGGGGGGCCGACGCATAAAGGGGCACATATCAGCTGAAGAATCTTTACATTTTTTTACCCACTACTACTTCCAGTAATAGTTTTGCAGTTATTGCAGTGTTCTAGTTAAAGTTAAAGGTTGTTAAAGTAGAATATTTTGATTCTAAGAATTGTTTCATTTTTATGATTCTTTCAAAACTTAATGCTTAATCCTACCGATCCTTGCTTAAAACACAAAATCTGATTTTTAATAGCTGTCACACTGACTTTTTTGTTGTCTTTTGTGCATATTTCATCACCGCACATATTATTTAAACTTAAGATTTTTCAATTTGTTTTGTATAATTGTCCTTCATTGTAAAAACAATAAAGAAAAATTAGGTAAAGTGTCTCTGTACTTTTTTTTATTTACTATGAATAGATGATTACAAAAATAGAATGAAGGTGGTTAAAAAATGTGAATATATATATATATATATGGTTAGCTGTTTTTGTATAAAATAATTCTTTTTTTATTTACTATGAATAGATGATTACAAAAATAGAATGAAGGTGGTTAAAAAATGTGAATATATATATATATATATATATATATATATATATATATATATATATATATATGGTTAGCTGTTTTTGTATAAAATAATTCTGAGAATAATACACTATCATGTGCAATCCTTCTGCATGTTGTCAGATATTGTGTATTCACTGCAAGTTTGAGAATTTAAAACATGAAGAGTTTTATATTGTATGTTATATGACTACATATTAATCCAAAAGTTATGGTATTATTTAAAATGGCAAAGGTGGACACCAAAGTTTTTTGCATGATGTAATGATGCCAGTCTTGAATCAGATCAGTTCATGTATGTGTACATTCTCGAACAGTGTGTCCAATGAATGCAGTCATTAATAAAAAAAAAGAAATTCAAAAGACAAAGACCAAAACAAAAAATGTTATTTTTATTCAGTATTGAATAGATTGTTTGCATTGAAATTTCACTGATTTTGGTTGCCGTCTTTGCGGCTTTCCGCCGATTAACGTTATAGATAAATGCCTTCAGCTCTGACTGCGCGTGCACGTTCAAATAAAGCAGACAACTGATGACGCACTATTGAAAGACTACAACGCATGCGCGTAAATGCAAAGTAAAAAAAAAATTGCTCTTGGATCAAACTGATAAATAATTTTCTTTCCCATCGACTACATTTCCTGCATTATAACGTAATTTTTATTGTTTATGAAAGTAAAAATTATACTTATAGTTTTAGGGTGGCTGAGATCACAGACGGGGGGCTAAAGCAACCCTAAAAAAGGTCTAGAACCGCCCCTGGTGTACATACACTTGTTCCAGCATATTCTTATCTCTGACACTGGGGAGTGTTGCAGACATTACACGTTGTAAAACTGACACCAAAAGTCAAAACAGATATCCAGTGGTTACACCCACGTGATACTCTGAAATCCCATACGATGGCTTTGAAAAAACTAAACAATCCTCATTAATCTGTCAGTTTATCCTACTGTACGAGCTGAAGGACTGAATATTTCTGAGCACCATCTAGCATGTTTAACAGCTGTGGGCGTCGGTGTCGGTCAGCCTGTGCATGCTGCTGTAAGGAAAATGCCAACAGGACAGAAGTGAGTGCTGTTAGCTCTTCTAACAATGAAATATGATCAATAAAATCACTGCATAATCTTTACATTGAAACTGATAATTTGTGGATTGTGGGAAGAGGAAGATACAAAATAAATTCATGATTGATTTTATGAACTGTATAGCTTAATTGAATAACACAATACAAATAAAATAATCTAACACAATTGAAAATACATTAAATAATTTACTACAATATAATAATTCATCTAAATGGAATGGGTTGAAAATAACATTAACATTAGTGACATTAAATGAATTAATAATGAATGTTTTTTCAAATGCCCTCTCCCCTTTTTTAAATTATTTTATTAGATGTAATTTCTGGCATTGAAATAAATAGTACAGTTTTTCTTGTGATCTCGACATAAGAACATGTTGTACAGGCAGAAAAAGCGCAGTAAAGCAGCATCATAGATGATCACATTCGCGTTTACTTTGATCTTTGATCAGGGACTCGGGTGATTGACAGCTTCCACATAAAAGTGTCCAACGCTTAAAAATGAGTCTATATATGCCAATATAGGGACCTTACTGAGTTTAATCCAGACGCTGTTTCTGAAAGCACGTACAGTATATTGCATGGGCGCGGCTTTTAGGTAACAGTCTGTAAGCTCCTACACCACAGAACAACAAGTTATTCAAAACAATCGACAGAATTTATGAGAATAAAGGCTTAACATCTTAATAATCCATTCTATTTTAAAAATGGGGTCCCTGGTCGAAAGTAAAAGCGAATGTGATCATGCATGATGCTGCGTTACTGTGCTTTTGCTGCCTCGGAACATGATTTAATGTCGAGTTAATATGAAAACAAGAAAGAAAAAATATAAATGCATGGCCTCTTAGGCCTTCCATAGATCAAATATAAATCACATAATACATATTTGAAAAGTTATAAACACGTGATTGATTTGGTCTTTAAAATATAAAATATATATTAAACACTTGTTAACCGCAACACAGCATCGGTTACTCTCGCGTAAACAAACCACCAAGAGGAAGCCTGACTGACATGCAAAGCAACCAATTACAGTTCGTCTTGGTTAGCGTCATGTTTTGGGGCGTGAAAATATAAAGTCGATGTTTCTATAAAAACAGACGCCGTGCAACCACAGGTAGCTTATTTAGTGCACATTATTTTTACCTGAACTTCCATAATCGAGGTAAGACGGCACAAAATAATAAACCTGGATCCGTCATAATCCATCCACATCATTCGGAATATCCAGCACTTATCTCATCCTCATAAGCGCTCGTTATCACGTACAGTAGTGAATGAGAGTGTGTGCCCTGCAATGGGTTGCCACTCCGTCCAGGGTGTATCCTGTCTTGATGCCCGATGACGCCTGAGATTGGCACAGGCTCCCCGTGACCCGAGGTAGTTCGGATAAGCTGTAGAAAATGAGTGAGTGAGAGAGTGACACAGTCACAAATCTGGAGAACTTTTTGACCTTTTCTGAACACCATTATAAAACAATTGCAGCACAAACATAATGAGTATGTAAACCTGTGTATAATCTATGTTCAATATTTATATATGAAGTCTAATTGCTCATTTTCTGATGTTCCAGACGCAGTACATGTTTGGTCTGGTGAGTGTAATAGACCAAATATATACAGTATGTCAGTGTCCCTCTGGGATTAATAAAGTTATCTATCTATCTATCTATCTATCTATCTATCTATCTATCTATCTATCTATCTATCTATCTATCTATCTATCTATCATCTTATGTTTACCATAAAAAAATGAAAAAAAAAACATTTATTTTCTGTAGTTTTCTTAACTTGACATTAGCTTGTTTTTGTGTTTTTCTTATAAAACCAGGCAATGGTCAATGGGAATGGGGAGTCTTTGAGAGGCACCAACATTGACAGTATATCCCACAGTATTGGCACCGTAAGAAATGTGTCCATTCAAATTACCAATTTCACAGACAGGTACACCTTATCAAACCCAAGGTGAGTGAAAATGATTTCAGTTTATATTATATTTTTTAACCAAATCAAATAATTTATTCCAACTATAATAATTAATTAATGGAATGGGTTAAAAATAACTAACATTAGTGGCATTAAACAAATTAATAATGACTGTTGAATGCCCCCCCCCCCTTATTATTTTATTAGTTTTAATTTTTGCACTAAATAATTATTACAGTTTTTATTTTGATCTTGACATAAGAACATGTTCTAGAGGCAGCAAAACCGCATTAATGCAGCATCATGGATGATCACATTCGCTTTTACTTTGATCATGGAGATTTATGAGAATAAAGGATTAACATCTCAATAATCCATTTTATATTAATAATTGGGTCTCTGGTCAAAAGTAAAAGTGAATGCGATCATGCATGCTTTCTGACTGACATGTAAAGCAACCAATCACAGTTTGTCTTGGTCAGCGTCATGTTTAGGGGTGTGAAAATATAAAGTCGATGTTTCTATAAAAACAAACGCCGTGCAACCACTGGTTGTTCATTTAGTGCACATTTTCTTTACCTGACATTCCATAATCGAGGTAAGACAGCACAAAATAATCAACCTGGATCCGTCATAATCCATCTACATCATTCGGAAAATCCAGCATTTATCTGATCCTCATAAGCGCTCGTTATCACAGTTGTAAACACTGCAGCATGCTTCTATGAGGGAAGTTAAAGCATCACGATGGCTTTCAGATCCAACAAATCAGATGACGACTGTGAAATATTTAAAATTTTGTTTGCCACATGCATCAGACATATGCACTTTTTTTCATTAGTCTGTCTTCCTTTGTTCAAGGTTTTAAAATTTATTTGCACTATTATGCTAGAATTTTTAATTCAATCATTTGACTATTTAATCTGATCAATTCTTATTACTTTATTATCTCTATACTAGGACCTACAATAGCAGTGGATATTGTTTTGATCCTCCTCAGCCTACAGTTGCAAAAAAGACCAGTGAAGCCTGCACCTTTACCAAAACACAATTTTCACCATATGGTTGTGCTGGAGTCCTGGCATACAAGAACCTTAAATATGAAGAGCACTTTGTAGGGGATCTTGTCATAATGTTTTCTGTGCCTTTTGACTACATTTGGTATGAAAACTATTTAGCTTTTGGTATTTTTGAAAAAGAAGTTTCATGTAATTCTTATCTGTTTTATGAAATGTATTACATGAAAGGTACATTCACCAGGGAAAGGGCTACAGGAAGTGAAGTCATGTATTTGTGAAGTCATGTATTTTATAAGGAATTTGTGTGAAGGGAACAATGTCCCCTGCAGGCAAGGCAATAATGAAAGTTGAACTTCGAGATTTGTAATCACTAAAACAAGACAGACATGAGCAAAACACTGCAGATTCAACATCAGGGGGTCAGTGAAGGATGATTGAATATGTCTATAAACCAATACACACCTACTAATAATATGTCTGTCTATGAAATAATACACTATGGCTACTATGAAATAATAGACTATTACTATTGCAGTCATTTCTCAATATAAACTATACATAAATTAATCAAAATATCAACATGATTTACATTTGTTTGAATATTTATTGCTACTGGAACTGCAACCACTGCAAACACATGAATAACATAGCTATTTAAATATATTCATAGCTCTGTGTTGATATATATGGGGGAATGCACTCAAAACATGCTGCAGGACTGACACTTGATTCATTCAAGAGATTCAAGGTTAAAATTCTCCATTCTCAAAGGTTTTCATTATTTTAACTCAACGATTCTTAGCCCTGGTCCTAATGTATGCCTTATCCTGCACATTTGAGTGATTTCTCTGCTTTCAACACTTCTAATTCTGCAATGCACTGATTAGCAGTCCTCCGTCGCATTAGCTTGTGTTCAAGCTTAAAACAGGGAAATCAAGAACCAGGATTTTGTTGTTCTGTAACTTTCGTGTGTAAATGTGTAAGTTTTAGTTAACTAAAAAATCATTTTAGACTCATGGTCTCATTTTACAGTGAAGGTCTTCACAAAGCAACTTTACTGAAATTGTGAAAATCCTAAACCTAAAATTTGCTATATTCCAAATCAAACAATACATCCCTTCAATGTTATCTAATACAGTTCCAAATCAATATAAAATGTTAAATATAACTTTTATTTTTACCAAGCAAGGTACTGGAGTTAATAATGTGCTGTACTGCTGATGTGTCTCAATGCAAACAATATTTTTCACTATCTGCTCATTAATGGTGTAATTCTATAATCTATAACCATAGAGGATCTGGACAGTGTGGTATATTTCTTACATTTAAAACTTCTCTTTAAACAAGTTAAATACTTGATTAGTAGCTAATGAGTTACTTAATTATTATTTGGTATTATTTGAAAAGTCAATGTGCAGAAGTCACTGTGTCTGAAAATTATTATTTTATTGAAAGGGAAACAGCATTTATTGGGCCATTTCATGACATAATTTGCTTGGCACTGAGTATTTAACAAATCATGACAATTAAAGAAAGAGGGTAAAGGGATCATACCAGGGAAAGCTGAATTAAAAATAACAAACTCAATACAGATGAACATAGATCTGGTAGCAGCGGGAATGTAAGATCATGCTATCATTCTGCATAAATATAGTGATGCATGAACACTAGTTCAGAAAGCTATGCCACTGTTGATGATTAAGGCACATAGCTGCTGAAAAATGAATTTGTCTTTACATTTTTTTCACTCTACTATTTTCAGTAATATTTTTGCAGCTATTGCAGTTTTCTAGTTAAAGTGAAAGATTGTTAAAGTAGAAAATATTGATACTATGAATTGTTTCATTATATTGATTCTTTCAAAACTTAGTACTTAAAAAATTATGATGATACTTTCAAAACTTGGTACATTTAAACTTACAATTTTTCAATATGTTTTGTATATTTAGACTTTATTGTACAAACAATAAAGAAAAATTAGGTGTAGTGTCTCTGTACTTTATTTTAATTTACTACAACTACATGATTACAAAAATAAAATGGAGGTGGTTAAAGCATTTAAACAATCCAGTAATTAATAGAATGTTTGTTTTGTTTGATCATTAGTTTATATATATATATATATTATGGTAATCTGTTTTTTATTGCCCTTCTGTGAGTGTTGGGCCTGTCTGTGTTGGCTGTTTCTGTACGTGAATATTTCTTTGTTTGATTTTATGTATAGCACTTTGACTTATACGTGTATAGAGAAGTGTATTATAGATATGAGTAATTCTGAGAAAAATACACCGTGCAATCCTTCGGTATCATTCAGAGTTCAGCCTGAGGAGTGACAGAATAGTTCCTTCAGAACATGAGTGAGGAAAAAAACAACTGGTCTTTAAAAATGCAGTCTAGATGGTGAAACAGTTCCATCTAGCAAACTTTGAGCTTCAAACCAAGAGTTTCTGGATTTTCTAAACTCAGTGTTTATTATGCGGCATTTGAAAGAAATAAGCAGGTTATTATTATTATTATTATTATTATTATTATTATTATTATTATTATTATTATTGGTATTTTCTGTATATGTGGTAAATTGATGCACACATCATATAGTATATGCTAAATACCATAACTAAAGTCAGCTCTGATTATTTAATAATAACTAGACAAATTCCACAGTGAGTAAAGGTGAAGAAAAGACTACAGTCAGCATTTCACTTTGTCAGGTTGGAAATCCCTCATTTACATATTGTAGGCTGTCTGAATATGAATTTCTGAGCATTGTAGGAAATAATTATATGTGAAGTTAAACTGTGTTCATTCTAATGTTACTGCACGAAATATTGTTTGAACATTCAGTATTTACACTGGTCGGTCGGCGCTGTTTCTGTTACAGTTTATTGTCCTTTGTGTATTGCATTTTTTGTACTTTTTGTATTGTCTTGTATCTTTATGTCTGCACTGTTTTTTGTCCTGCACTGTCTTTTGTCCTGCACTGTCTTGTTTGTCTTGTCCTGCACTGTTTGCACCAGGTTGCACAGTGCCCTGTCTTTGTTCTATGTAGCACCGCTTGATCCTGGAGAAACGTTGTCCAATTTCACTGTGTACTGCAACAGCTATATATGGTTGAAATGACAATAAAAGCTTCTTGACTGTACTTGATATGTCCATTGCACACTCTTGGTGAACGTGTGTGTTTTGCTAAATAAAATATAATCTGGACTAGTTAGGGTTAGTGTGCAAAACATTCCTTTCCTATCGTATGTTTAGTTTTGAACCTGATGGTCTAAAATCAGTGCGTAAAAAACTTTAAATCAAAAGCAATGACATGCCTAAAATCTTCAACCCTATTCTGTAGATAATGAAATTAACATCACTAACATACTTGCTGCAGTTTAACCAAGAAAAAGGGTTTTAGACCCACAGTTAAAATAAACAAATACACTCAATGATCACTTTATTAGGAACATTCCTGCAGTCGGCCAATCATGTGGCAGTGGAAAAATGTCTAACATCTTGTAGATACAGGTCTATAGCTTCAGTTAATGTTCAACTCAAATAACAGAATAGGGAATATTTGATCTCAGTGACAGTGGCATGGCTTTTGATTCTTACTTCTGAAATATTCCTTTTCTAAGTTTTACAATACATTTTAGATTGTTTCACTTTGGCCATCGGTGCTACCTTACAACAGCTTCCCTCGATAATGAATCAAACAATAAGAAAGGGAAACACATTTTCAAAGTAAATTCATGCTTCAGTTTTGACCCAGAACCATAGGTCATCACATAACTAACTTTTATGTTTGTCTAAATTATGTTTAAGTTTGTCTAAATTATGTCTCTAGCCTTGTTCCATTTTTCTGTCTTTCATTGTCCCTTTTGGCATGCCATTTGCCTTATATAGTCATTACTTCCTGTAACTTAGGGTTACTATGCTTACTTTTTTTTTAACTATGTTACTGTGTTTGTTTTGGGATCTTATTTATCTGTATGTTTGCTAGTGGATGCTTGAATGTCCTCCAGGATCAATCAATCAATCAATCAAATCAATCAATCAAAGTAAGTAAGTAAGCCTTCAGGGAGAAGTTACTGGAGGCTCCATGCTCGCTTCACAAGACTCTCAAACAGCTTCATCCATTATGCTGTCAGGATGTTCAACTCTGTCCAACACCCTCCCCCTCTTCCATCTACACCTGAACTTCATGACACACAAGACACTTTAACTGTCTGTAAAAATCTGACACTGTTGCACTTTATACATTACAGTCTTTTGTACGGAGCACGCCTGGTCACCCCTTGGATAAACCAGGCATTTAATAGCTTTGAAGAGTGCTACCATGGCAGAACTGTTAGAGTGTGGCAAGGAGCTGTTCTTTCCAAATGGGGAAAATAAGCTATGAGATATACTGTAACTGAATTTGAATTGAGATTGAGAGACTTCACAGAAGAAGAACTACATCCACAGACAACATTAGGTGAACAATATGAACTGAGGAAGGTAAAGATGTTAAGACTGTATCTATCTTGCAAGAGGATAGACACAACTCTAAGTACAAGCATTAACACAATAGATCAATTTGCATTTGAACAAGGTCCTGCTACTGTACCTCTGCTGAGGCATGTGAGTGTGAGAAAGAACTTGTCATAACTGAGGACAACAGTTCCATTGCTGATTCACCTTTTTTGTCGGAGGACAGTGTAGGTGTAGTGTTGATAGAACAGGCACCATGAATGTGATACATAGCTCAATTTCAGTTGAAAAAGAAATTTAGATTGGATATGCAGTTTTAGAATACCAATGGACCCCACTGAGATAGTGCAAGACCAGTTATAAACTTCAAACCACAAAGTTAAGACTTCGCAGGGGAAACATTTTCCAAGATCTTAATGCACCTTTTATGGATGGCTTAGTATCTGTCAATGATTGTCTTGTAGAAATTGAGATGCTCCTACCTAATGGTAGCACAGAGAAAGGAGAAGAGAATGGTGGAATTTTTAGAGATGATTGAGTGAGTATTGGGGTACATTTATCATGAAATCAGGAATCAGGAAACACACTAAAAGTACCCATGACCAGGCATGATATGAAAGATGAATGGGAAAATGTAGCTAAAGTGATGGTTCTTGGTTATAACACTGTTCAATAGTTTCCCATTGTGCTGGCCAAGCCTTTTCTGTGTTATTGTCTTAGACTTTGCTTAGACTAGTTTCTCAAGTGGAAAAGCAGCTTGTTGAAGAAGCAATGAGAGACTTTACATCTGTCTCTGAACAAGAAGAATGGGTTGAATTCTTGGAAGCTCATGATGTGAAACTTCTTATCACTGAGAATCAATTCCAAGCAGATCTTACTTGATGTGGCACACAAAGAAATTGTGCAAGATCCAGCTTACATTGCAAAATGTTGGAGAATGCTGAAAAAACTGAAACTACCTCCAGGGGGACTAAATGAATTGATGATGAGCCTTACTCCAACAGCAAGAAATGTTATAGCTATATTACAACATGAAACACTTAATAACAGAATGCCAAATCATGGATTATCTTAAGAGGTTCATCAAGCACTGTAGTGATGTTCGGCTCAGGAAATTTCTGCGTTTCTGCACAGGTGTTTTGTTTCTTATTTTGTTATTATATTTATTAAATATATAGTTTTATATTACATACAACTGTAAAATCATTTACTTCAATAAACTGTTATGCTTTTTTATGTGTTGTGCACATAAAATTAAATTGTATGTACACATTAAATTGTATGTATACATTTGAAATTGTTAACACATTTTCTCTTGGTAGGAGCTGACCTCCTTTTTGCAAGGTTTATTCATGTCTGATTTGTGCAGCCACAAACTTCCTTCACAAGATCTCCCCAGTCCCACACTTGTGGATGTGTGTTAGAACTTCCATACAATTATACTTCATACCCTGAGCTTGCAAAGGAGTCCTTGATGCAAACATTTATGGGGGATGGATATTGTGTAAAGGTAAGGATGCCAATAATATCAAAGAATAGGTCTGTTATATTCCTTAATTAGACTTACATTTACATCTGTCTATCTGTGTTTATCCTAGGTGGTCAGACAGTATGTGCAGCATTATATGACTGTTTGTCTCATTCACAGTTTCCATATCGCACACAGTTTCCTGACATATACTTATTTTTGTTATTTTTTTGTAATTGTGTTGTTATTTTTGTTATCCTGCACATCAAGATAATGTTTCATAAAAGCTCAGATGTTCTTACAGCAGTTTTAGAATGTGACATATGTGTTACAAAGCACATACAGATTAACGTTCAGTTTAAATGTACTAATGTTTTTCAGAATTTATATACTGCCTAAATAGTATTCCCACAATACAGTATATTGTAAGAAAAAGTTTCATGTTTGAAAATTTTATTCATTAATTTATATAAATATATATATATATATATACTGTATATATGAGTATTGGGCCTGTCTGTGTTGGCAGATTCTGTATGTGAATATATCTTAGATTTATAAAGTTGAAAATACTTTATTTTTATGTTTTTCTGAATAAACCAGGCAATGGACAGTACTACTAGCTCAGCATCACATCTTAATGAAAGGCACCAACATTGACAGTATATCCCGCAGTATAGGCACCATGAGAAATGTCTCCATTCAAATGAACAGTTTGACAGACAGGTACACCTTATCAAACCCAAGGTGAGTGAAAATGATTTCAGTTTATATTCAATTTAATTATAACCAGTACAGTAATACTTGTAATTCTTCTAATACAGTTGAAATTACATCAAATAATTTATTCAAAATATAATAATTTATGGAATGGGTTAAAATCAACATTAACATTAGTTACATTAAATAAATCAATAATGACTGTTGAATGTTTATTCCAATGCCCCATCCCTTCTTTATTATTTATTATTTAATATATGGTATATTTCTTAAATTTAAAACCACTCTTTAAATGAGTGAAATACTTGATTAGTAGCTGATGAGTTACTTAACTATTATTTGTTATTATTTGAAAAGTCAATGCATTGAATATTCTTTTATTGAAATTAGAGCAGCATTTAATGGACCATTTCATGCCATAATTTGCTTGGCACTGAGTATATAACAAATCATGACAATCAAGGAAAGAAGGCAAAAGGCAAAGGGATCATACCAGGGAATTAAAAATAACAAACTCAATACAGATTGACACAGATCCGGTAGCAGCAGGAAAAGCTATATGGCACTGTTGATGATTAAAGCACATATCTGCTGAAGAATGAGTTGGTCTTTAAATTTTTTTTACCCACTATTACTTTCAGAAATATCATTGCAGTTAATGCAGTTTTCTAGATAAGTGAAAGACTTCTAAATTAGAAAATATTGATAATATGAATTATTTCATTATTATGATTCTTTTAAAACTTAGTACTTAATCCCATCAATCATCACTTAAAACATAATATCTGATTTTTTTTGTCGTCTTTTGTGCATATTTCATCACCATACACATCATTTAAACTAAAAAATGTTTAAATATGTTTTGTATATTTGTATTTTATTGTACAAACAATAAAGAAAAATTATGTGAAGTCTTTCTGGTTATTTATTTATTTATTTACTTACTGCACCTACATGATTCCAAAAATAAAATGAAGGTTATTAAATAATTTAAACAATCCAGTAATTGTTAGAATGTCTGTGTTACAGCAGCTCCTATAGCTGCTGATGGCTTGGATAAACAACGCACGCTTTACGCACACCAAAAGGCCTTTGTAGTAGATTTTAACTTGACTAATTTATTAAACATAATGCAAACATATATTTACAATCTTTGAAGATGAAAGTTGATATCCAGTGTGTTGCTTTTATAGTTTCTGTGTGGTGAAAAACTATACGTGTTCCCCTTCCACCAAGCCAACTTCCACTACCTGTAAGAAATACCCGTTTAAAAACCCTCTGTGCACACACTGCCGCCACCTGGTGACAGCTCGAAATGCATTTACAACATTGGCTCCTACAGTCTGTTTTGTTAAAGCAATTTTTTTTTTATAATCTGATTTATTATTGCCCTTGTGAGTGTTAGGCCTGTCTGTGTTGGCTGTTTCTGTATTTGAATATTTCTTTGTTTGATTCTGTATATAGCACATATGAGTAATTCTGATAAAAATAAACTACACAAACTAAACAAAATTGTACACAAACGACTGCACCTCTAATGACCCCTCTGTCAAGCTCCTGAAGTTTGCAGATGACACCACACTGATCGGCCTCATCCAGGATGGTGACGAGTCTGCTTACAGACTGTAGGATGAACAGCTGGATCACTCTGGACCCCTCACATCCAGCACACTCGCTCTTTGAACTGTTGCCATCTGGTCGACGCTACAGAGCCCTGAGCACAAGAACGACCTGATCTAGGAACAGTTTCTTCCCTCAGGCAATACATCTGATGAACACTTGACATACTCGAAATACTCACAAAACTATTCCTACATTATTTACTTACAACACATACTTACTTATTTATATTTCAATTTGCACATTTTTCCACTGTACATACAACTGTCTATATGTGTTCGTGTCTTCCCAATGCCATTCTGTTTACACTGTGGAGCTTCTGTACTAGAACAAATTCCTTGTACATGAAAACATACCACGCAATAAAGATCTTTCTTATTCTGATACCATGTGCAATCCTTCTGCATGTTATCAGATATTGTCTATTCACTGCAGGTTTGTGTTTGTCTGCACATACCTGTGATTCTGAGCGTACTGTTATCGCTATCACTGGGGAATTTTGCAAACAATAAACTTTGTAAAAGTGAAACCGTAAGTCATGATATCCGGAGGAAACACCAGTTCTCAGAAGTTGAAAAAACTGAACAATTCTAAGTAATCGTTCAGTTCATCCTACGAGCTGAAAGACTGTGAATACTTCTGAGCACCAGCACGACAGAGGTAAGTGCTGTTAGCTCCTCTAACAATGAAATATGATCAATAAACTGATGCACTGTAAAAAAATTTCCTGTAAAATAACAGTAAAGAGCTGGCAGCAGAGTATGCCGTTATTTTTAAGGTATTCATATGTAAATCTATTTTACGGTAGTAGTCTGTAAACCAGAAAAACTGTATTTTTCTGTATTTCTATAATTTACAGTAAAGAGCTGGCATCAAAGACGCCAGCAATATACCGTTATTTTTACAGTATTCATACGTAAAATTACTTCACGGTAGTATCTGTAAAACAGAAATACAGTATATTTCTGTAGTCACACTGTTAAATGAGTTCACAGTCGAATACAATAAAAAATAAATGTAGCATATTTCTGTGATTTATTTGGAAACTAAAACAATATTGTTTAGGTTGTTACTTTAACTTCTCACAGTTTACTGTAGACAGGCACATCCACTATGCCTGTCTACAAAAATCTCGTGTTTTTCCTCTCAACATATTCCTGTGAGTTAGATTAATATTTTCTCAAAAGTCAACTTAAAAGATTTATATATGTAATCTGCAATATATTCTCTGTTGTCTGTAAAAATGTACTTTCATAATAACATTTGAACATATGCAGAATTGGCAACATTTTGAAAACATACTTAAGAACATTTTGAAACTATTATAGAACATTTTGACATGATGTATCAATAATATGCATCAATAAAAACATTTAGGGATGAAACTATAAGGTAGGCACCTGTGCCACTGCAAGCTAGACTTGCAGGTTACCTCTTAAATTTGTCCTGTGAGGTAGGCTTGTGTTTTTACATCTTAGTTCTTGTGGATCCAGGAGAGATGACCATCACTTTGGTAGCCGCTGTCCCTCTCTGCGGCATTATTCCAGTGCTGCCACTGTTAAACAACAACAAACAATCATAATCATAATAATAAATAAACTATACAATCACTATACACTCCAAGCTAATGCTTATAAAGTTAATAATACCAGTTCTTAACCGAGTTGCAAGACTGTGAAAGAAAAGCCACAAATGATGCTAAACGTTTGACAAAGCCTATATGCTCTAAAACAGAGTCCAGAAAGACAATATTTTCACACCAATTTTGCATTAAAAATTGCAAAGCCTTGACGATTCACCTGTCTTTAACCAAACTACAATTAGCTTAATTTTCTTGTTAACTGTTTGTAAAACACTTTTCATTAAAAATTAACACAAACTAAATAAAACTCACCAAAACCATCTTGCAAAATTAAACAAAATACCACCCAAAAGTAATGTTGTTTTTGCTATTCAAATCTAAGCCTCACTGTTAAATGACATGTTCAAATCTCTAGCAAGACAAGTTCCTATCAGTTTGATATCAAGCATTCTTCGAAATATTAAGAAGATTTAAATTACCGTTTAGTTTGTAGAAGCAAGACCTGATGGATCTTATTGAAGAACACTTGACGATATGCAGCACGTCATCTACTGTAAATTGTGCGTCGTCTTCTGGAAAATCTCCTATCCAAAGTCCCCGAAGTCCCTCCCAAAGTCCCTCCCGAAGTCCCTCCAGGAGTTAATGGCAAATGATTTCTGTATTTTTTAAAGAGAACTGACCAAAAGCAGTAGTCAATTTAAAAGACTAGCGTTTTATCAAGCTTCTGACGTGCTCCAAATTCCCCAGTCAACAAGCAGTTTCCAAAAAATACTGTAGTGCCCTGTGATTTAAAACATCAGCGTACTGTTTAGGGCCTCTGTCTTGTTACTCCAATTTAAGCAGCCCACAATGCATTGCTAACTACAGTACTAAACTGTTTAACATGAAAACAGTATTTTAGTGTTGCAAATTGGCTGTAAATTAACAGCAATTGCTTACAGTGTACATTTAAACTGATAAATTGTGAATTGATGGACGAGGAACATACAAAACAAATTCATGACTGGTTATATGAACTGTATAGTTCAGGGGTCGGCAACCCGCGGCTCCAGAGCCGCAAGTGGCTCTTTCATCCCTCTGCTGCGGCTCCTTGTAGATTTGGAAAAGATATATTTATTTGAAATTTATTTTAGTTAGTTAGTTTAAAATATATATATAATTCTAAATTCTAAGATTATGATGCTCTTGGTACATATGATGCGTTGTAACTGCCGACTTGCGAAATCCGTGGGCGCGAAATTGAAAATTCCATTCAGTTCAGATCAAGATGTTCAACCCCAGGTAGGCAAACATGGATAAATGCAAGAAAAATTAAGAAAACAGTACATTTAATGAGATGTGGACAGATTAATTTACTTTTACTGCTGATGAGAGTGGCTTCCCAGTATGCCTAATGCCGGCAAGTTAAAATTTTGATGTCATGAATACGAAGAGGACTCAATTAGACACTGAACATTTTATTTGAAAGTAACCTTCAACCCAGCATCTTTTTTGTTAAGGTTATTTCAAACTGTTCAAAATATTTTTGTTTGCCTGCAGAAATAAAAATTCGTTTACTCAGTAGCATTGATTTCATAAATGCAACACACAGGGCCAGTTCTAGGATTTCATCTTTAGGGAGTTTAGCCCTCAGTGAGAATTTAAAACAAGAAGAGTTATATATATGTTATATGATTACATAGTAAGCCAAAAGTTATGGTATTATTTAAAATGGCAAAAGTGGACACCAAAATTTTATGTATGATGTAATGCCAGTCTTGAATCAAATCAGTTCATGTATGTGTACATTCTCTACGAACAGTGTGTCCAATGAATGCAGTCATTAATAAAAAAAAATATTCACAAGACAAAAACCAAATAAAATAAATGTTATTTTTATTTAGTATTGAATGGATTGTTTGCATTAATATTTTTGTTTGTGCTATCAACTCTGGTAATAAGAATAGGTTAATTTCACTGCTTTTGGTTGCCGTCTTTGCGGTTTTCCGCCGATTAACGTTATAGATAAATGCCTCCAGCTCTGACTGCGCGTTCATGCTGCGCGTGCCTGTGCTTCTCAGTTCAAATAAAGCAGACAGCTGATGACGCACTATTGAAAGACTACAACGCACGTGCGTAAAAACAAAGTAAAAAAATCGCTCTTGAATCAAACTGATAAATAATTTTCTTTCCCATCGACGGTATGGTTCTGCATTATAACGTAATTTTTATTGTTTATTTATGAAAGGAAAAATTATATTTTTAGGGTGGCTGAAATCACAGCCTGAAAAAAAGGTCTAGAACCGCCCCTGCAACACACTACAGTTTAATCTATACTTTCCATAAAGGTAAAAAATAATATATGCATTGTTATCTGCATTTTAAATGTCAAAAGGGTTTTGTGGCTCCCCGTGTTGTTTTTTTCTGTGGGAAAAGGGTCCAAATAACTCTGAGTGTTTAAGGTTGCCGACCCCTATAGTTTAATTGATTAGCGTGTTGTACTGGTGTATTTTGACTGGATGTCACAAATGGCTCTCTTGAAAAAAAAAACCAAAGCATTTATTTTCTGTAGTTTTCTAAATTTGACAAAACTTTATTTTTGTGTTTTTCCTGTAAAACCAGACAATGGACAGTACTACTAGCTCAGCATCACCTCGTATTGAGTATGGGTTGTCATTGAGAGGCACCAACATTGACAATATATCTCGCAGTATAGCCACCATGAGAAATGTCTCCATTCAAATTACCAATTTCACAGACAGGTACATCTTAACAAACCCAAGGTGAGTGAAAATTATTTCAGTTTATATTCGACTTTATAAACAGTACAAAACCTAAACTCTAATACAGTTGACATTACATCAAATCATTCCAAATATAATAATTTATTTATGGAATGGGTTAAAAATAACATTAACCTTAGTGACATTAAGTAAATTAAAAATGACTGTTGAATATTTGTTTGAATGCCGCCCCTTTTTTTATTCATTTATTTTTTCATTTTTAATCAAATAATTATTACAGTTTTTCTTTTAATCTCGACATACAGTAAGAACATGGCTTAAAGGTAAGAGTCTGTAAGCTCCAACAACAAATTAATACAAAACAATTGACAAAATTTCTGAGAATAAATGCTTAACATTTCAATAATCCATTACATACTAAAAATTGGGTCCCTGGTCGAAAGTAAAGGCGAGAGCAATCATGCATGATGCTACGTTACTGTGCTTTTGCTGGCTCTAGAACATGTTCTTATGCCGAGTAAACGAGAAAAGAAGAAAGAAATATAACAATCGCATATTAATCAAGTAATCATAAACCTGGATCCGTAATAATCCATCCACATCATTCGGAAAATCCAGCGTTTATCTGATCCTCATAAGCGCTCGTTATCACAGTTGTAAACACTTTTTCCTTCCTTCTTCTAAGAAGTAAAAGCGTCACGATAGCTTTCAGATCCAACCAATCAGATGACGACTAAAATATTTCCAATTTTGTTTGCCACGTGCATCAGACATATTACAAGCACTTTTTTCTTTATGCTTTCTTTCGTTGTTTGTGGTTTTAAAATGTATTTGCACTATTATGCTAGAATTTTTAATTTAATCATTTGACAATTTAAATTGATCAATTCTTATTACTTTATTATTTCTATACTAGGACCTACACAAGCAGTGGATATTGTCTTAATCCTCCTCAGCCTACAGTAGCAAGAAAGACCAGTGAAGCCTGCTCCTTTACCAAAACACAATTTTCGGCACGTGGTTCTGTTGGAGTCCTGGCATACGAGATCCTTAACGATGAAGAGGTCTTTGTCGGGGAACTTGTCATAATGTTTTCTGTGCCTTATGACTACGTTTGGTATAATAACCATTTAGCTCTTGGTATTTTTGAAAAGCACATTTCATGTAATTCTCAGCTGTTTTATAACATGTATTACACGGATGGTCCATTCACCAGGGAAATGGCTACAGGAAGTGAAGTCATGTATTCTGGACAAGGAATCCGTGTGAAGGGAACAATGTCTCCTGCAGGCAAGGCAATAATGAAAGTTGAATTTCGAGATTTGTAATCACCAAAACTAGACAGACATGAGCAAAACACTGCAGATTCAACATCAGGGGGTCAGTGAAGGATGAACATACTTTAGATCCGGTAGCAGCGAGAATGTAAGACCATGTTATTGTTCTGTATAAATATAGTGATGGATGAACACTAGTTCAGAAAGGTTTATGGCACTGTTGATGATTAAGGCTGAAGAATGAATTTGTATTTACATTTTTTTCCACCCACTACTACTTTCAGTAATATTTTTGCAGTTATTGCAGTTTTCTAGTTAAAGTGAAAGATTGTTAAAGTAAAAGATATTGATACTATGAATTGTGTCATTATTATGATTCTTTTAAAACTCAGTACTTAATCTCATCAAGCATCGCTTAAAACACAATATCTGATTTTTAATAGCTGTCGCACTTTTTTGTTGACTTTTGTGCATACTTCATCACTGTACATAGCATTTAAAGTTAAAATTTTTCAATTTGTTTTGTATATTTTTACTTCATTGTACAAACATTAAATAAAAATTAGATAAAGTGTCTCTATACTTGTTTTTAATTTACTACAACTACATGATTACAAAAACAAAATGGAGATGGTTAAAGCATTTAAACAATCCAGTAATTCATAGAATGTCTGTTTTGTTTGATCATTTTGTTTATATGTTTGTTTTTTTATATATTTTTTATGGTAATCTGTTTTATTATTTCCCTTCTGTGAGTGTTGGGCCTGTTTGTGTTGGCTGTTTCTGTATGTGAATATTTCTTTGTTTGATTTTATGTATAGCACTTTGAGTTGTGTATAGGGAAGTGTATTATAAATATGAGTAATTCTAATAAAAAATACAGTATTAAGTGCAATCCTGCATGTTATCAGATATTGTGTATTCACTGCAGGTTTATAGCACATGTCTGTGTTTCAGAGCATATAATTATCTCTGACACTGGGGAATGTTGCAGACATTACACTTTGTAAAACTGAAACCAAAAGTCATAACACCGGAAACACCACGTTATACTCTGAAATCCCCTAATGTGGCTTTGAAAAAACTAAACAACCCTCATTAATCTGTCAGTTTATGTTATGAACTGAAGGACTGAATATTTCTGAGCACCATCTAGCATGTTTAACAGCTGTGGGCATCGGTGTCGGTCAGCCTGTGCATGCTGCTGTAAGGAAAATGCCAGCAGGACAGAAGTGAGTGCTGTTAGCTCCTCTAACAATGAAACATGATCAATAAAAACACTGCATAAATATAGCTGCAAGCAGCGATGGCGGGCCCTCGCACGTTTTTTTATCGCTATACGGTGCCTCCCAGAAAACAATGCATGGTTGGCAAGTGCATGAAGTGGGTAAATATCAGTGGACTATTTTACGTTGTTACTGACCCATTTGGGGACTGTTGGTAAATGAAACCCCACATTTTAGACAAACAGGGGCACTAGTGAGCCACTTAAGAGACACACCTTTGTCTGACCTTTTTGTCCACACTTAACAGCCGACGAATGTGATGTATGTGTCAAATGTATGTGTTAATCTAAGCATGCCAAAAGCCTTAAATATGCATGAAGTAAAAGTAAACTTTGACACGATGCCATGGCAACGGTGTTTGAGATATCAAAAATCCGTTTGCAATTTCGCATTAGATTCAATCTTGCATGCAACTATGAAAAAATCCACCTTTGTGACTGACACACTTCCTGTCGCCTGTTGGTGGCGCTATGTCCGAGATTCACAATAGGCACATCGATGCGATCGGAATCTGTGGCCGAACATACACACCGTGTGTCATCCCAATAAGACATTTTTTGCTTAAGATATTAGACACTACCTGTTTCTCTGAATTTGCCATAATTAGTCGCCTCGCCATGGCAGCACCGTTCGAGGTATCATGTTCACCACGTTTGATGTCAATCGCATGAATTCCCTAGGAGGACTACTTAAAAGTTCACCGCATGCAATTATGAAATAATCCAAAATGGCCGATTCCTATTGGGCGGAGCTCATAGATTAGAGCACGAAAGTTGTTTGGGTCGATGAGATCTATATGCGTACCAACTCTCGTACATGTGTGTACATAATTGCCCGATCTTTTGCACAAATGTTTGTTTATACAAAAACAATAGACAGAAGTTATGAGAATAAAGGCTCAACTCAATAATCCATTATATATTAAAAATGGGGTCCCTGGTCGAAAGTAAAAGCGAATGTGATCATGCATGATGCTGCGTTACGTGCTTTTGCTGCCTATAACACATGTTCTTATGTCGAGTTAATGAGAAAACAAGAAAGAACAAATCACTATTCGAGATTAAAAGCATTTATTTTCATATACCCAGTGAGGAAAGCAGGTTTCCTGAGCTATGAAATTCTTACTTTGCCCTCCACAAAAATGTCAGGTCTGTACACACAAACTGTACATTATATAACTGCAATATAATATAGTATTGCAAGTGAAACCTCCAAGAGGGCATGACAAGGGAACAGAGTTGAGGTAGTGGAATCCCAGTTTCAAATCACTCCAGTCGATAATCAAACACATTCACCAAACTGATTAAGGGATAGGTTTAAGTTTATTGAAAATAAATATGACAAGTGAAAGGGAGCATCTCTTTGGGGTGTCCAAAGGCCAAAATAACAAACAAAACAAGCCTCGAAATCAATAAGAGGAAGGGTTTAACCTAAGGGAACATGAAATAAAATACATTGAACTTCCCTAACTCCCTAACGAAAAACAAAGTACAAACCAGGATATCAAAATAAATAGGCTGAACACCCCTACGCTCCACGTTCTTGAGAAGTCACTTTAAGAACAAAGGAACATAATCAACAGGTTGTTCAAGAGGCACATTTTCACTACAAGATGGCAAGTTTGATCATCGTCCGGAGGAGGGATCCCAGAGCTCTCTACGCAAACCAAAAATGAGCTCCCTGTTGAATGCTGGAAGCACCCTTATAAAAACCACACCTCTTCTGAACCACCAATCGAGAGAAGGGAAACCATCATTGGACAAATTATTAGAACAAGACAGAAAAAAACAAGAAAAGAAAACAAACACATACCAAATACAAGAACGTAGGTCGTAACAATCACATAATCATATTTGAATAATTATAAACTTGTGACACTGATTTGGTCTGTAAATTTATATTAAACACTTGGGAACAGTCACTTAGCATTGGTTAGTTTTGTGTAAACAAACCACCATGAGGGCGACTGACCGAGACTACCATAATTCCATAATCTATAACCATAGAGGATCTGGACAGTGTGGTACAGTATACCTATGACCTACATTTAAAACTACTCTTTAAATGAGTGAAATACTCGATTAGTAGCTGATTAGTTACTTAATTATTATTAGTTATTATTTGAAAAGTCAGTGTGCAAAAGTAAGTCTGAAAATTCTTTTATTGAAAAGAGAACAGCCTTTATTGGACCATTTCATGCCATAATTTGCTTGGCACTGAGTATATAACAAATCATGACAATCAAGCAAAGAAGGCAAAAGGCAAAGGGATAATACCAGGGAAAGCTGAATTAAAAATAACAAACTCAATACAGATGAACACAGATCTGGTAGCAGCGGGAATGTAAGATCATGTTATCATTCTGCATAAATATAGTGATGGATGAACACTAGTTCAGAAAGCTACAGTATATGGCACTGTTGATGATTAAGGCACATATCTGCTGAATAATTTTTACATTTTTTTACACCCACTACTACTTTCAGTAATATTATTACTACTATTACTACTAGTTAAAGTGAAAGATTGTTAAAGTAGAAAATATTGATACTATGAATTCTTTGATTATGATTAAAACACAAATCTTATTTTTCAATAGCTTTTTCGTTGTCTTTTGTGCACATTTAATCACCTTAAATATCATTTAAACTTTCATTTTTGTTTTGTTTAATTGTACTTTATTATACAAACTATAAAGAAATGATATAGAAGTAGATGAATAAATATAGAGAAGTGTATTATAGATATGAGTAATTCTGAAAAAATACACTATTATGGGCAATCCTTCTGCATGTTATCAGATATTGTCTATTCACTGCCGGTTTATAGCACGTCTGTGTTCTAGAGCATATAATATCTCTGACACTGGGGAATATTGCAGAATTTTAACTTTGTAAAACTGAAACCAAAAGTCATAACAGATATCCAGAGGAAACACGCACATTATACTCTGAAATCCCCTACTATGGCTTTAAAAATCCTGAATACTCCTCAGTGATCTGACAGTTCATTCTATGAGCAGAAATAGTAGGACTAAATATTTCTGAGCACCAGCAGGACAGAGATAAGTGCTGTTAGCTATTCTAATAATGCAATATGATCAATAAAAACTTTGTATGATCTTTACATTGAAACTGATAAATTGTGGATTGAGGGATGAGGAAGATACAAAGTAAATTATTGGTTTTATGAACTGTATAGTTTAATTGATTAGTGTGTTGTGCTTGTGCATTTTGACTGGATGTCACAAATGGGTGGAGAGTCGAACAAGCCTGCTCTCTTAAGGGCAGCACAGTCTTTAATGTCTGTACAAAAAGTCTCTGAAGTCATCTAATCTGTAGATTTCTCATTAAGATCTCTTTTGAAACAAATCTACAAACAAAATAATTTCAACTCTCCTTCATATTTTCTTTTCACACACAACCTAAAAATGCATGATTTCAGTTGGATATTCCCATTCCTCAAAATAGCAGCTGGTAGATTATAAAAATGTGAATAAAAAAACGAACTTAGTGACACATTCACAAATTATTTCAGTTTATATTCAATTTTATAACTAGTACAGTTAGACTTGTAATACCTCTAATACAGTTGAAATTACATCAAATAATTTATTCCAAATATAATCCATTTATGGAATGGGTTAAAAATAAATAAAAAGACTCTTGTGACATTAAATAAATTAAAAATGACGTTTTTTTATTTCTCTATGTACCTTTTAATCTTTGTTCATTCCACTGAACGAGGAAAAAGTGACTGTTTTTAAGCTCCTACACCAAAGAACATCGAAATAATACAAAACAATATTTGTTTAACAAATTGGCAACAAATACAAAATAATTGACAATGTTTATGAGAATAAATATTTAGCGTTTTAATATTCCATTGCAAATAAAATAAACTTGAATTTTAAAAATGTGAAAAAGGCTTCTTTCATGATACTCTCCTTACCTCTCATTACAGATCACAATGTCATCTGCAACCATCATTGTCCGTGAAGATTCTTGTCTGACTTCATCTGTCACCCTGTCCATCACCATAGCAAACATAAAGGGATTTAAAGCCGATCCTTAATGTACCTCCACCTCAACCTTGAACTCTGTCTGGCCTACAGAACATCTCACTGCTGTCATACTCCTTTAATACATATCATGAACTACATTGATGTACTTTTTTGCCACTCCTGACATCCTCATACAGTACCATAGCTCCTCTCTCGGCACCCTGTTATACTCTTTCTTTAAATCCACAAAGACGCAGTTCAGCTCCTTCTGACCATCTCTGTACTTTTCCATTAACATTTTCAGGGCAAAATTTGCATCCCTAGGGCTCTTTTGGGCATCAAGCCATACTGCTGCTTACAAATATCCACTTCTTTTCTTAGCCTAACTTCCACTACTCTTTACCATAGCTGTATTGTGTCGCTCATCAACTTTATACCTCTGTAGTTGCTACAACTCTGCACATCACCCTTGTTCTTCTTATATCTATCAGACATATTACAAGTACTCTTTGCATTATTCTGTGTTTCTTTGTTAATGGTTTAAGATTTATTTGCACTATTATGCTAGAATTTTTAATTGAACAATTTGACTTTTAAATCTGATCAATTCTTATTACTTTATTATCTCTATTATAGGACCTACAATAGCAGTGGATATTGGTTTAATCCTCCTCAGCCTACAGTAGCAAAAAGGACCAGTGAAGCCGGCTCCTTTACCAAAACAAGCTCAACGGCACGTGGTTGTGTTGGAGTCCTGGCATACATGATTCTTAAAGATGAAGGGCACTTTGTTGGGGATCTTGTCATAATGTTTTCTGTGCCTTTTGACTACAATTTGTATAAAAACTATTTAGCGCTTGGAATTTATGAAAACAATGTTTCATGTAATTCTGATCTTTTTTCTGAAATGTATTACAAGAAAGGTCCATTCACCAGGGAAAGGGCTACAGGAAGTGAAGTCATGTATTCTGGACAAGGAATTTGTGTGAAGGGAACAATGTCCCCAGCAGGTAATGCTATAATTAGAGTTGAATTTCGAGATTTTTAAACACCAAAACTAGACAGACATAAGAAAACACAGCAGATTCAACATCAGTGACGGATGAATATGTCTATAAACTTATACACTCATGTACTAAACTCTATAACAGTAATTTCTCTAATGCAATGTTGAATATTTCCTGTCAGTCCATTTATTTATATCTTACTGTACACTCTCAGTAATCTCTCAGTGCAATGCATCTGTCTGTTGTCAAAATGTGCTGATTAAATGCTAAACAAAGCAGATTCAAGATCAGGGGTTCAGGCAATGATGACAGGATTGTAAAGAGTTGACTATGAATAACAACTGATAATATGCCTATGAACTAATACACTTTACTATGAACTACTTCTACTACTCCTCCTACTACTACTACTACTACTACTACTACTACTACTACTACTACTACTACTACTACTACTACTATTCAATTCAATTCAATTTATTTGTATAATAATTTCCCATTGTCTCAAAGCAGCTTTACAGAAGTAAAAGAGAAAAAGGAAGAAGAAGAAGAAGAAGAAGAAGAAGAAGAAGAAGAAGAAGAAGAAGAAAAAGAAGAAATATGGGTACAAATAAATAAATGAATATATACAAGTAAAGTTTAAAATTAATTTAAAAAAAGATTTACTTAAAATTTAAAATACTATATATCTATCTCTATCCCTATACTATTATTGTCATTTCTCAATATATGCCATGCATAATAAACTATGATCAGAATACTTAACAGTTGTTTATGTATTTATTATTACTGTAACTGAAAACACCGTACACATGATCAACATACAGTAGACATGAAAAATATTATTTGTGTGTTGATATGTATGGGAGAATGCAAACAAAACATGCTGCAGAATGGACACTTGAGTCATTCAAGAGATTCAAGGTTCAAATTCTCCATTTTTAAAAGTTTTCATTGTTTTAACTCAAAGGATCTCAGCTCTGGTACTTGTGCATCCTTTATCCTGCACATTTGATTTCTCTGCTCTTAATGCTTTCTTCAAGGAGGTCTCGGTACGCTTGTTTGGTCCGCTTTTGGTGCACACCAGAGTTCGATTGCTGCATTCTCACCTGCCCAAACGAACCGCACCAAATGAGCAATCGAACTCTGGTACGATTCAAACGAACTAAACAAGGCATGTGTGAAAACACCCCAAGGAGGTCTCGGTACGCTTGTTTGGTCCGATTTTGGTGCGCACCAGAGTTCGATTGCTGCATTCTCACCTGCCCAAACGAACTGCACCAAATGAGCAATCGAACTCTGGTACTGTACGATTCAACCGAACTAAACAAGGCAGGTGTGAAAGCACCCCAAGGAGGTCTCGGTACGCTTGTTTGGTCCGATTTTGGTGCGCACCAGAGTTCGATTGCTGCATTCTCACCTGCCCAAACGAACTGCACCAAATGAGCAATCGAACTCTGGTACTGTACGATTCAACCGAACTAAACAAGGCAGGTGTGAAAGCACCCTTATACTGTGTTTTGTTCTGGGGCACTCTCCCTCTGCCATGGGCCATGATGGTGTAAAATGTGTCTTAGGCCAAACAGTCATACAAGTAGATTTATTTTAGAAACGAAATAAACAACCAAAAACTACGGTAATGATTTGGGTTAGATGACGCAATATCTGTTACGCTGTTCTGAAATCCCTGTGCCTGCCTTCTAGATACACTGATTAATTCGGTACGGGAGAAGAGATAAAAGCCCGCCCACACTGTCTATTGATTGGTTGACTTAACGAAACAGGCCAATCAGAATGATCTCTGTCTTACATGCGCTTAATGACGCACACACGCAAGGTCTCTCGCTCCCCCCTCCCTCTCTGCCGTGCGCGCGCTACAAGGTTTGGAGCGCAGTCTCTGTCGCGCATGACAGAGACTCTACATACTCCCGCGCGCGCGCGCGCGCGCGGGGGTGTGTGTGTGTGTGTGTGTGTGTGTGTGTGTGTGTGTGTGTGTGTGTGTGTGTGTGTGTGTGTGTGTGAGAGAGAGAAAGAGAGAGAGAGAAAGAGAGAGAGAGAGAGAGAGAGAGAGAGAGAGAGAGAGAGAGAGATATTATGACTGGTGTTGTTTATTGTAAGTGTTTGGACTCCTTTATAAAAGCCATTTTTAGGGTCATGATTGAGGACAATGTCCCGTCCAGAGACAAGCTGTTTCGTGTTGAGGTTTTGTTCAAACTGACCATTGGGCATCAGCATTAGAATGTGGAAGCACTAAAACCAAGGCTGTGATCTTTGATAGCCTCCCAAATTGGTTCAATCCAACCACCTTTGAAAAAAGGAACCAGGGGCCTCTATTACTCAGATGTTTTCTGGCAGGGCCCCCAGGCAGTTCTCAGGGCCCCCAGTTTGAGAACCACTGGCACTAGACTACTTGTTCTGAGCAGGTGTTGTCAGTGAACAGGCTATAAAACTGTTGGCTAAGTTACAGACACTTATGAAAAACTTATGCTGATTATCTGGGAAACATCTCTAACAGCAGTCAAAATGTCATTGTTTGTGTCAAACAAGTTGTGAATTTCTTGCAACATTACAACAGGAGATCTTGACTTACTCTGTGCTCAAAATGATACTCGCAGCTCCAGTGGTTTTCTCTGTGGGTGAACGAGGATGATGCTGAATTCCAGGATTTGATTTTTTTTATTGGTTGTTACGTTAAATCTTATCCAGATACAATAGTGCTATTTTCTGATTGGCTATTGTGTAGCCTCTTTTTTTGTTTGGCTGATAAGTGTTAGGCTCATCTAAGAACTCCAGGGGAGACGCGCTTGGTTCCTGCTCGGTTCAACAGAGACAGCGGTGCAGACAGATACATTTTGGGCACTGTGGCATATTAAATATATGAAAAATAGTATGTTTTTCTGCGCGAGAAATACAATGTGTGGTGGGAGAGCGTGACAAAAGACCCAAATGAGTGACTGTCACTCTCAATGCGACACTTGACAGTCCTGCCTCGGTAATCTGTCAGTTTATCCTATGAGCTGAAGGACTGAATATTTCTGAGCACCATCTAGCATGTTTAACAACTGTGGGCATCGGTGTCGGTCAGCCTGTGCATGCTGCTGTAAGGAAAATGCCAGCAGGACAGAGGTAAGTGCTGTTAGCTCCTCTAACAACGAAACATGATCAATAAAACCACTGCATGATCTTTACATTGAAACTGATAAAATGTGGATTGAGGGATGAGGAAGATACAAAATAAATTCATGATTGATTTTACAAACTGTATAGTTTAATTGATTAGTGTGTTGTGCTTGTGCATTTTGACTGGGTGTCACAAATGGTGGTGAGTTGAACAAGCCTGCCCTCTTAACTTAAGGGCAGGACAGTCTTTAATGTCTGTTCAAAAAGTCATTATAGTCACTAATCTATAGATTTCACATTAAGATCTATTTTGAAACAAATCTAACAACATATTCATGGCAACACTCCCTCATATTGAAGCTATTTTCTTTTCAAACAGAACCTAAAAATGCATGATCTCAGGTGGATATTCCTTTTTCTCACAATAGCAGCTGGTAGATTATAAAAGGTGAATAAAAACAAACTTAGTGACATTCACAAATCTGGAGGACTTTTTGACCTTTTATGAATATCATTATAGAACAATTGGCGCATAAACATTTTTACGTGTACATGTGTAAACCAGTGTATAATTTATGTTCAATATTTATATATGAAGTGTAATTGCTCATTTTCTGATGTTATAGACGCAGTACATCTACGATCCAGTGAGTGTAATAGAGAAGGCTGTAAGTAATAACTGTATGAAAATGCTGACTCATTGTTTATGAGGCTTTATTTATTAATCTACAGTATTGTCTTAAGTTAAACAAGTAGTTAGCATACTGTACAATACTGTTTCAGTGAGAGTAAAAAACATTCATATTCTGTATAATATTAAAGTTAACAATAATTATTTGTGTGTGTTTTCTGCAAAACCAGGCAACCTACGGTGCAGTACAACCAATTATTGAGAATGGGGATTCATTGAGAGGCACCAACATTGACAGTATATCCAGCAGTATAGGCACCATAAGAAATGTCTCCATTCAAATTACCAATTTCACAGACAGGTACACCTTATCAAACCCAAGGTGAGTGAACATGATTTGAGTTTATATTCAATTGTAACCAGTACTGTAATACTTTGAATACAGTTTTTAGGTAAAAGTGCTGAAAGAGGAAAAAGTGACTGTCTTTAAGCTCTTTCGCCAAAGAACACCAAATTAATACAAAACAATTTGTTTAACAAATGTGTGTCAAAATGAATACAAAACAATTGACAATATTTATGAGAATAAATGTTTACTGTTTTAATATTCCATTGCCAATAAAAAATAAACTTGAATTTTAAAAATGGGTTCCCTGATCAAAAAAAATAGGGAATGTGTTGCTTCATGATGCTTTCCTTACCTCTTATTACAGATCACAATGTCATCCACAAAAATCATTGTCCGTGGAGATTCCTGTCTGACTTCATCTGTCACCCTGTCCATCACCATAGCAAACAAAAATAGACTTAAAGCCAATCCTGAATGTAGCTCCACGTCAACCTTGATCTCTGTCTGACCTACAGAACATCTAACTGCTGTCATAATCCTCTAATACTGTACATATGAACTACACTTACTGTTTTTACTTCTCTGCCACTCCTGACATCCTCAGTACATACAGTACCATAGCTCCTCTCTTGGCACCGTGTCATACGCTTTCTCTAAATCCACAAAGACGCAGTGCAGCTCCTTCTGACCATCTCTGTACTTTTCCATTAACATTCTCAGGGCAAAATTTGCATCAGTAGTGCTCTTTCTGGGCATGAAGCCATACTGCTTACAAATATGCACTTACTTTCTTAGCCTATCTGTCTATTTTCTTTAGTTTTCTACTGTAGTTTTGTGTTTTTCCTGTAAAACCAGGCAATAGTCAGTACTATTAACTCAGTATCACCTGTTACTGTATGGAGAATGGGTTTCATTGAGAGGCACCAACATTGACTGTATATCCCACAGTATAGGCACCATGAGGAATGTGTCCATTCAAATTACCAATTTCACAGACAGGTACACCTGTCAAACCCAAGGTGACTGAAAACAGTACAGTTAGATTTGTATTACCTCTAATACAGTTGAAATTACATCAAATAATTAATTCTAAATATAATGGGTTAAAAATAAAAATAAGGACATGTTCTGGAGACGTTTGTTTAAACGTTTGTTTTTATCCTCCATGTCAATGTTAAAACCGCTTTCTGCTAACGTCACACATGCACACTGAACACTCTCTCCGCACATATTGACAAGACCTGCCCGTTTCTGCTCATTGGCAACATGTTTGTTTTGATTTTTGTTTTGTTTTTGGCCCGACTCAGTTTTCTGAAGTATTTCTCAAAAATCAGAGACCCTGCCTTTAATGCACACTTAAGCAGGAGGCTGTGATGTCTGCATTTTTAATGTCTTTGACAATATATCAACTCTACTGCGGTTAAGATGATTGATCATGTTAGGATGATTAGAGTGATGTTTTTATGTCGAGATAATGAGAAAATGTAGTCGTGTTAACGATAAAACAAGAAAGAAATAATCAAATAATGCATGGCCTCTTACAACTTCCGTTGAACAAATATTAATCAAATAATCATATTTGAAAAATTATAAACATGACATTAATTTGTCTACATTTATATTAAACACTTTGTAACCGTAACACAGCATTGGTTAGTCTCGCGTAGCCAAATCACCAAACGGAAGTCTGACTGATATGTAAAGCAACCAATCACAGTTCGTCTTATTTTTCTTCATGTTTATTGGCATGAAAATATAAAGTCGATGTTTCTATAAAACAGATGCCATGCAATCACAGGTCATTCATTTAGTGCACATTTTTTTTATATGGCCTTCCTTAATCGAGGTAAGATTGCACAAAATAATCAACCTGGATCCGTAGTAAGCCATCCACATCATTCGGAAAATGCAGCGTTTATATGATCCTCATGAGTGCTCGTTGTCACAGTTTTAGACACTGCAGCATCCTTCTTCTATGAAGGAAGTTAAAGTGTCACGACCGCTTTCAGATCCAACCAATCAGATGACGAATGTGAAATATTTCTAATTTTGTTTGCCACATGCATCAGACATATTACAAGAACTTTTTTCATTATTCATCAGTCTTTCTTTGTTCATGGTTTTACAGTTTATTTGCATTATTATGCTTGAATTTTGAATGTAAAAATTTTGACTATTTTGACTATTTAATCTGATCAATTCTTATTACTTTATTATCTCTATACAAGGACCTACAGTAGCAGTGGATATTGTCTTAATCCTCCTCAGCCTACAGTAGCAAAAAAGACCAGTGAAACCTGCACCTTTACCAAAACACGCTCAACAGCACATGGTTGTGCTGGAGTCCTGGCATACAAGATCCTTAAAGATGAAGTGCACTTTGTCGGGGAACTTGTCATAATGTTTTCTGTGCCTTTTGACTACAATTTCTATGAAAACTATTTAGCTCTTGGAATTTATGAAAACCATGTTTCATGTAATTCTGATCTGTTTTTTGAAATGTATTACGAGAAAGGTCCATTCACCAGGGAAAGGGCTACAGGAAGTAAAGTCATGTATTCTGTGCAAGGAATTAGTGTGAAGGGAACAATGTCTCCTGCAGGCAAGGCAATAATGAAAGTTGATTTTCAAGATTTTTAAATACCAAAACTAGACAGACATGAGCAAAACACTACAGATTCAACATCAGGGGGCCAGTGAAGGATGATTGAATATGTCTATAAACTAATACTAAACTCTATAACAGTAATTTCTCTGTTGCAATGTTGAATATTTCCTCTCAGTCTATTTATTTCTATCTTACTGTACATTAACACTCTCATTAATCTCTCAGTGCAATACATTTGCCTTTTGTCAAAATGTGCTGATAAAATGCTAAACAAAGCAGATTCCAGATCAGGGGATCAGTCAAAGACGACAGAATTGTAATATGGTGATTATGAATAACAACTGACAATATGCCTATGAACTAATACATTACTACTACTATAAACTAATACTCTATTAATACTACTATTACTACTACTACTACTACTACTACTACTACTGCAGTCATTTCTCAATATATGCAATGCATAATAAACTATGATCAGAATACTTAACAGTTGTTTAAGTAGTTATTATTACTGTAACTGCAAACACTTGTGTTTTGATATGTATGTGAGAATCCAAACAAAACATGCTGCAGAACTGACACAAGATTCAGTTGTTTAAGTTGACACAAGAACAGTTGTTTGAGTATTTATTATTGCTGTGACTGCAAAAAAATTTAAACATGAACAACATACTGTAAGAATTAAAAAATGCATTGTGTAAAAATAAGACGATGATGTTGAAGATCTTAATAAAGAACAAGAAGTTTATTCCAGCATAGCAGTGACAAAATACATGACGTACTTTGGGTTCGTCGGAGTCGGTCAGAACACGAACCCAGAGCAAATCCTGCTCACACATTTTATACTGTTTTCCTCTTTGTAGTTTAAATGAGATTCTGCTTTGAATGTGTATTGAGCGTAAGATCTGAGTGTCTCTCAAATGGCTGGGTCACACCTTGTTATTTAGCTAGATGTCTTTAAATGTTAATCACGGTCAGAGAATCTTACCAGTCATCGAAACTTCACCTCAGGGTTTGGAGCAGAGACATTCAGAAACCATCACAGCCAATGGGAACGTCCCACATTGATAATTGAATTACCTGCAATTTGCCATTTCAATATGGTACACATACAGCATAACATAATGCATTGACAAAGAATGAGAAAGATGCATACCCAAACAACAGTTTTGAAAGTTACATCCCAAATCAGATCAGAATAGGCAATAACCAAATCACCACCATGCATTTGTTTAGTCAAAACAATATCTTTTCCCACAAGACCTTGTTGAGCTTTAATAATATGGTCGTCTTTTCTCTGCATTAGTGACATTAGCATATTATCCAACTTTGGTAACTCAAAATCTAATTCTGGGATATCTTCCACAAAACCTAGTTGTTCCTCTGGATTCAATGACAGTGTTTGTTGGGTGATATTCACATATGGGAAGTAATACCGTCCTATTGACCAAGCTGTATCTGGTGTTATACAAAATGAGGTATCGTTAATCTGACAAAGTGTCTGGTTATCATTAACAAAGACAGAAAAGTGATCGAGAGTTGTGGTGACACATGTCTTCCGGTTTGAAACTATTACTGTTGTAAAATTATTGTGGACATGCGTTAGATTGATTTCACAAGCCTCATAATTAGTGTGGGGTGCCCCACATAATGGTTGTTTTTTCAAGGCATCAAACTTGCAAATAAAAATGTAGTTTTGTCACAGCATTCTATGTCCAGTCCCTGCCATTCTCCTGATGGTAACTGTGTGATAAACCTAAAAGTCCTTAAAGTCCATTCTTTAATACATTCTTCTGTAATATTCCCAAATTGTCCATGCTTAGAATCCTTTCAAACAATTTTTCAAATCTTTTCCAATCCTTGAGATTATTTAATTGATGTTCTCTGAGGAGGTGATGAACTGGTTGCAACATCACTGTGATACCTCAGGAACACTGTTGTCAAGAAGACCTTATACATTCCTGTTATACTGTTCATCTGGATTTGGAGATCATGCTGTAAAGTTCACCAAAACCGGAACCTGGATCCATTGTAGATAAGCACTTTGGGACAGCGTTGGGCACTGCTGTCACAAGAGCTGCCTTCCTAGTCCATCCCCACATCTTTATTTCTTTTTGACCTGAAAAACACTTGAAAACATATTGAATTTATACCCCCCCCCTTTTTTTTAAACACAGCACACACAAAAACAGTACAAACACATACAAAATAAACTTGCCTATTTACATCGCCCTTATGACTGCCATCAGCTTTTTATGACATTCCCTGCCTAGGTTGTTGGTTTTTAGTTTTGTGGCTGAGCTTGTGACGTGAATCTTTGCCTAGTCTCTCCCTGTGAGCAGACCATGGGCCCTCATTTTGGTAATTCTTTACCAAAACGTCATCACTATTTTCAAATTTGTGAGGGTGTACATTCTGACTTTGCCAAATTTGTTGAGTAGTTTGGTGAAAAACAACAGGCAAGGTGTTACACAGATTCTTGAGCTCCTTTCTCAGTCTGTTTACTGTAGCCTGTAACTGGTTTAAATCTGTTTTGGCTCCTGATCTCTTAAGGGAAAATTTGCATTCCCTTGAATTATGTCCCTCTTTGCCACATGAATAACACACCAGAGGGTTATCAGGGTTACGAGGGGGTAAACTTTCCTTTCTACCTCCAGTAGTGTTGTTCTCTTTTTCCTGGGAAACCTGGCTGCCACTATTCTGGTAGGGCTTTCTAACACCTACCACTGATATAGCATGAGATTTCTTTGCATTGGTGTTATTGTTGTAAAATTGAGTCATTTTTTCAATGATATCCTTATATTCAGATAAGTGGGTTACAAACATTGTCACAGCAGAACGGGTGGGTGTATCACATTTGCTAAGCAAAGCAGATTTAAAACTGGCATCATCCTGTGTGTTGTCAGGATTGCCACTGAAAGTTTTGAATGCCTCCAATAATCGCTCTGAAAATGCTACTGGATGCTCTCCTTTCCTCATGTGCACATCAGATATCTTATCCCAGTTAATGGACATCACACCTAGGACTTCAAGCAGTGCCTGTTTCCTCTCTAACTTATTCCAGTTTTAGTTTTGACTTTCTGATTTAATGATCCAGTCAAAGTGTCAGGCAAACACACAATTAACAGCACACACGCATCACCATCTGTGAATTTGTAAATGTCTGCATATTGCTCCAGAACTTTAAGAAAATCTAATGGATCTTGTTTGGCAGGATCAAATTTACCAATACTTTTAATCACAGCTTCTAGCTCATTGGGTTTACCCTCTGACCATAGTAGAGGTCACTGGTTCCTCCGCTTCTTCATTAGCACGCATAGTCATAGTCAAGTGAACTGGAGCCATTGGCAACTTAACTGTACAGTATTGACTGCTGACTGACTGAGAAACTCTTTCTGAGTTCTCATCACTGTCTAACATGTCAGGAACTTGATTACTCCACATACCACATACAGATGTCTTACCGGTGCTAATTTCAGTTGTGCCATTTTTTAACAGGAATTGACAAGCAGACTTTGCTTCCTCTAAATCTTTGAACAATGCTTCCACAGATGAACTAAGCATGCTGTTGTTAGTTCTAAGGTGTACAATTTCATTCTGCATCCTAATCTTTTCTTCTTTCCAGATTATCTCACTAGTCTGGTAATCTCTTTTAGAGATTATCACATCATCTAGTCGAGATAGCAGTTGCTTATTTTCAGCCTTTAATGCATTTAAAGTCTTTCTAGTGACTTTATACGATGCATGAACTGCTTGCCGTGCATTGGAAATCTGTCCTTTTTTGTTCTTGGGCATTTTAGAATAATTTTCAAACTTAGAAATAGCCCACTCATACGGTTTATCCACGATGTTCTCTATTCCATCAAACATTCCCTGAGAACCGTGTTTAGCGATGTACTTAACTGTACTAGCTGTTCCGTTTTTAGAAACTCACAGCTTTCCTTAAATCTTAATCTTCAAACTTTACACAGTTTCTGTGACTACAGGCTGTCTAGTTAACCGTTAGTCTATCTATTCACAGCTCCAGTACTTCAGACACAAATGAGCAAAACAGCCACAATACGTTGGGCTTTTAAACTCAAAAGTCTCACTGCTTCGGACACAGACACACTCCGTCTGGCCTCGAGGTCAACTACAGTAACACTAAACACTCACAACTCTCAAACAGAAACACTCAGAAACACTCACCAACAGTAACAAACAGTAACACACAGACTCACAAACAGTTTAAAATGTAACACAGTCACAGTACGTCGGACAAAACCACAGTACGTCGGGGTTTTTTGTTATATTTTAAAATAGTCTTCTTAGCCACAGCACTTTTGGACTTAAAACATTAATTTAACACTATCACAGTACGTCGGACAAAACCACAGTACGTCGGGTTTTTTGCGTTAAAACCTAACTGTTTACTTAACCACAGTACATGGACTTAAAACGTAAGTTTAAAACACTGTTAGAGTCTGTCAGACAACACAACACTACCTCGGGTTATTGCTTTAAACTACAGAGCCGCGGTGCGTCGGGCTCTTTACACTATCGCTGTTTCAGTTACTTTAGAAACACTTTTATCTATAATTCAACTGCCACACTGCGTCGGGCTGATTCAGTTACTTTAGAATCTTAACAGAATTATAACAAACACACAACAAGTTTCAGTTACTTTAGAAACCTATCAGCTTAAGCACTTTGATTCAGTTACTTTAGAAACAACAATTCACATACAACTCTGTCACCACACTGCGTCGGGTTAATTCAGTTCCGTTAGAATCTCAAACAGAAATGTACAGAAAAGGCTTAACAACAATAATAACTCCTACTGCTTATGATCAGTAAACTATACTCTATGTTCTATTCTACACTAAAACATTAATTTCCTAGGTTTTTTTAAATGAAGGGGTTCCCTGAATAAAAAAAAAAAAACAGTGTAAAAGAAGAAAATACCACTTTTCTTACCTTTCCCCACTTTTTTTTTTGGAATCCGCTCCTGGCTGGCTCGCCAATGTAAGAAATAAAAAATGCGTTGTGTAAAAATAAGACAATGATGTTGAAGATCTTAATAAAGAACAAGAAGTTTATTCCAGTATAGCAGTGACAAAATACATGGCATACTTTGGGTTCGTCGGAGTCGGTCAGAACACGAACCCAGAGCAAATCCTGCTCACGCATTTTATACTGTTTTCCTCTTTGTAGTTTAAATGAGATTCTGCTTTGAATGTGTATTGAGCGTAAGATCTGAGTGTCTCCCAAATGGCTGGGTCACACCTTGTTATTTAGCCAGATGACTTTAAATGTTAATAACAGTGACGTATACCTTGTCTTGTTATTGTTACAATTGTTATCAGTCAAATAGTCCCTTTAAATGGTAATCGCGGTCACCACGGTCACGCAGACCTTGGCTTGGTATTGTTACAGTTATCAACCAAATTGTCACTTTAAATGGTAATCACGGCCACGTAAACCCTTCGTTCATGGTGATCCTTGATGTCCTGCTGCCATTCCCATATTTATAAATAAATCAAGTTTATACGTTTAGAGTCCTAAATGTATTACCTCATGATACTTGAACCTTTTTAGGAATGAGCTCTTTTAGATGTGTACCTTGGAGTGGAATTTGGGTGCAATTTCTGTAATTTCTTACGTATGTATGTGAGAATGCAAACAGAACATGCTGCAGGACTGACACTTGAGTCATTCAAGAGATTCAAGGTTCAAATTCTCCATTTTTTAAAGTTTTCATTGTTTTAACTCAAAGGATCTCAGCTCTGGTACTTGTGCATCCTTTATCCTGCACATTTGATTTCTCTGCTCTTAATGCTTTCTTCAAGGAGGTCTCGGTACGCTTGTTTGGTCCGCTTTTGGTGCACACCAGAGTTCGATTGCTGCATTCTCACCTGCCCAAACGAACCGCACCAAATGAGCAATCGAACTCTGGTACGATTCAAACGAACTAAACAAGGCAGGTGTGAAAACACCCCAAGGAGGTCTCGGTACGCTTGTTTGGTCCGATTTTGGTGCACACCAGAGTTCGATTGCTGCATTCTCACCTGCCCAAACGAACCGCACCAAATGAGCAATCGAACTCTGGTATGATTCAACCGAACTAAACAAGGCAGGTGTGAAAACACCCCAAGGAGGTCTCGGTACGCTTGTTTGGTCCGCTTTTGGTGCACACCAGAGTTCGATTGCTGCATTCTCACCTGCCCAAACGAACTGCACCAAATGAGCAATCGAACTCTGGTACTGTACGATTCAACCGAACTAAACAAGGCAGGTGTTCAAAGGTTCAAATTCTCCATTTTTAAAAGTTTTCATTATTTTAACTCAAAGGTTATCGGCCCTGTATGCCTTATCCTGCACATTTGAGTGATTTCTCTGTTCTCAATGCTTCTAATTCTGCTGATGCACTGATTAACATTGCTTCTTAAGTCTAACTGGTTTGTGTTAGAGCCTGAAACAGGAGTTTATCCAGATCCAACAACACCGTACATGTATCAACTGTCATCATTTCTTTCTCATTTGCAGTTAAACAAACTATTTCAAATGAAAGTTTTTCAGAAAATGTCTTCTGGATCAGAAAAATCTTATTTACACTTGTCTTACCTAAAGGACATCTTTTTAAACTTTTTAAAGCCTTTCTCTGGAACGGAGCAAAAGTGATGATTTATTCTAAACCGAGCAGGATGTATCATTTAGAGTTCAGCCTGAGGAGTGACAAAATAGTTCCATCAGAACATGAGTAAGGAAAAAACATCAGGGGCCTCATTTATAAAGCATGCGTACGCACAAAATGGGGCTGAAAACGTATGTACGCCAGTTCCCACGCAAAGGTTGTGATCTATAAAAACAAACTTGACGAGAGAATGTGTGCACCTATAAGCAAACTTTGAGCTTCAAACCACAAGTTTATGCGGCATTTGAAAGAAATAAGCAGGTTATTATTATTATTATTATTATTATTATTATTATTATTATTATTATTATTATTATTATTATTATTATTATTAATATAACTAAAAGTATGCTCTGATTATTTAATAATAACTAGACAAATTCCACAGTGAGTAAAGGTGAAGAAAAGACTACAGGCAGCATTTCACTTTGTCAGGTTGGAAATCCCTCATTTACATATTGTAGCCTGTCTGAATATGAATTTCTGAGCTTTGTAGGAAATAATTATATGTAAAGTTAAATTCTGCCCTCTAGTGGATCATATGCCCATTGCACACTCTTGGTGAACGTGCGTGTTTTGCTACATAAAATATAATGTGGGTTATGAGTTTATGTTAGTGTGCAAAACATTCCTTTTCTATTGTATGTTTAGTTTTGAACCTGATGGTCTAAAATCAGTGCGTACAAAACTTTAAATCAAAAGTATTGACATGACTAAAATCTTCAACCCTATTCTGTAGATAATGAAATTAACATCACTAAAATGCTTGCTGCAGTTTAACCAAGAAAAAGAGTTTTAGACTCACAGTTAAAATAAACAAATACACTCAATGATCACTTTATTAGGAACTTTCATGTAGTCAGCCAATCATGTGGCAGTGGAAAAATGTCTAACATCTTGTAAATACAGGTCTAGAGCTTCAGTTACTGTTTAACTCAAATAACAAAATGGAGTAAATGTGACAGTGGCATGGCTTTTGATTCTTACTTCTGAAATATATAAATAAATTACAGTACGTTGTAGATTGTTTCACTTTGGTCATCGGTGTAGATGGTCATCGGGGCTTTACAACAGCTTCCCTCTATAAGAATCAAACACTAAAAAGGAAACACTTTTTCAAAGTAAATTTATGCTTCAGTTTTGACCCAGAAGATATGTCATCACATAACTTTTATGTTTGTCTAAATTATGTTTAAGTTTGTCTAAATTATGTCTTTACTCATGTTCCATTTCTCTGTCTTTTTTTGTCCCTTTTGGCATGCCATTTGCCTTATATAGTCAATACTTCCTGTAACTTTTTTTATCCTACTGTGTTTGTTTTGGAATCTTATTTCTCTGTATGTTTGCTGGTGGATGCTTGAATGTCCTCCAGGATCGATCGATCAATCAATCAATCAATCAATCAATCAATCAATCAATCAATCAATCAATCAATCAATCAATCAATCAATCAATCAATCAATCAATCAAGTAAGTAAGTAACCCTTCAGGGAGAAGTTACTGGAGGCTCCATGCTCGCTCCACAACAGCTTCATCTATTTTGCCCCCAGGACGTTCAACCCTGTCCATCACCTTCCCCCTCTTCCATCTACTCCCGACCTTTAAAAAAAAAAATCTACAGCTCACTACACACTTCTTCATGGCACACAAGACACTTTAACTGTCAGTAAAAATCTGACACTGTTGCACTTTATACATTACAGTCTTTTGCACTACTGTCATACTGTTGCTATATGTCTTGCACCTTACAAATGTCTTCATACTCAGTACTCAGTTTACATACATTTGGATGAATATCCACACCTTACAAATTCACTGTTTACATTGACTCAGATGTTTATTCATTCAGATTTATATATATTCACTGTATTTTATATATTCACTATATATTTTATTTATTTCTATTATCTATAAAAAAATTATATTGCAATAACTGTTCATATTGTTATACAAACTCTCTACATTGTATTGCTAATTTAAACGCTTCATTCGAGAAACAGTATATTGATTCGTCTGTATATCTGACCATATGGTGGTATTGACAATAAAGAACCTTGAACCTTGAAGTAAATATCTATCTATCTATCTATCTATCTATCTATCTATCTATCTATCTATCTATCTATCTATCTATCTATCTATCTATCTATCTATCTATCTATCTATCTATCCTAGTTAATAAGTCACACCTGATGTGTATATATATATATATATATATATATATATATATATATATATATATATATATATATATATATATATATATATATATATATGTGTGTGTGTGTGTGTTTGTGTGTGTGTGTGTGTGTGTGTGTGTGTGTGTGTGTGTGTGTGTGTGTGTGTGTATAAATTATTGCATAAAGCTTACATAAAAAATATACATATACACATATATACATATGCCACCCTAAAATAGGGCTAGAACCGCCCCTGCATTAGTCTAATCAGACTGGTTGAAGATGTAATTTGTAGTTAGTAATTAAAACTATGTATAGTTATAGAACTAGTTATAATATCAGAGGTGAATCCAGAAGAACATTATTTTATTTTATCAGGAAACAACACAAAAATTGTCAGAAAGCGCTTAAGAGCGAGGCACACTTTCCTGACCGCTCTGCAAACAGTAGCCTTACTAATACTGTATGTTCTGCATCCCCGATGTTATACACAAAACTACAATTTGCAAAGAAACGTAAGTCAACGCAAAGCATCTGCTTGGATGTAAGAGCACAGCCACGATGGCTGAAGTTTCTGATGTAAGGATGGATGAGATTATGGATGTATCTTGTTGACTGTAAAGAAAAACGGTACCGCTCAAATAAAAATGCATAGGGATATGAAAAAAAAATCCACTCTGGGCCTCAAAATCCTCTCCCAATGTGAATGTAACTCCTTACGAATTAATACAGCCTCTTCATCAACAGGATCGTTTATAAAAGGACGTGGCATTTTATTCCCTTTGATTCTCTCTGTGTAACTGAAATGTGTTCAATGAACTAACTCTGTTACTGTTACCATATGGTGCGTTTGTCCGTTACTTTTTTAAATTAATTAATTTTGGCTGAAGTGTAGCGTACAGCCTAACCTGTTTACAGCAGTGACGCATTGTAGGATTGGTGAATGCCAACCACTGTAAACACGAAGAAGATGCACTGTGGGTGTGTTTCCATTTATTTAAGTTGTACAGTATGTCCACTTTAGTTGAGCATAAAAACAAAAACTTTTAGTCAAATGTAACCTGTGTCTTTCTGGTTCGAAGGTCTTATCCATTAATGGGAACATTAAAATACGTTCTTTAAAAACAGTAACTCTGGGTTTACCGAAGAAAACCTGCTCCCGACCAGGTTAGGTTCACAGAGTAAATTACTATGGTAACTCTCTTTCAGAAATGGGCTTAATTTAACCTGCTTTCTCGGGATTAACCTACCTCCCTTTCTGAAACGGAAAACTCAGAGTTTCCCTCATTTCAGGGTTAACATACTCAGTGTTTTCACTTAAAGGCAGGGTCTACGATTTTTGAGAAATGCTTCAGGAAACGGAGTCGGGCCGATAATAAACAAAAATCAAAACAAAAATCAAAACAAACGTGTAGCGGGGCTTGTCTACAGGTATATGCACAGACAGAGTGTTCAGTGTGACATTAGCAGAAAGCGGTTTTAGCATAGACATGGAGGATAAAAACAAAGAAAGTGATATGCTTTGTTTCACAGAACTAATATATGCCGTCCTTTGCATGATTATGCTTGTGTGTCATTTTTGCTTGTTTGTTTATCTGCAATTGTATTGTTCTTCCCTCCAGCTATGATAAAGACAAATTTCTTTCCATTATTTGCCTGGGTTATGTATGTATGTGTGGGCAGCGCTATCAATACACGGGTGGGACCCATGCGGGTTAGGGACGTGTTTGTTTTGGTGATTTGAAATGTCGACATTGGCTTTCAAAAATCGGAGACCCTACCTTTAACCTCCTTTCTGAAACAGGCCCCTGGTGCACAACCAACCAGGAAAAGCTAACGCCCTACTCCTCGCTCGTTTGACATCCGGGTCTTTATAGCTGGTCAGAAACACCAGATTGGCTCTTGGAGTGGTGTGTGAACTGATAACTGGTGGATGAATCATCCAAAGACAGGACCTTCAAGCAGCAAGAGAGAGAGAAAACTACGCGAGACGTACTGTAACAAATCCTCAGTAATCTGTCAGTTTATCCTACGATCTGAAGGACTGAATATTTCTGAGTACCAACTAGCATGTTTAACAGTTGTGGTCGTAGGTGTCAGCCAGCCTGTGCATGCTGCTGTAAGGAAAATGCCAACAGGACAGAGATAAGTGCTGTTAGCTCTTCTAATAATGAAATATGATCAACAAAATCGCTGCATGATCTTTACAGTACATTGAAACTAATAAATTGTGAATTGTGGGATGATTAAGATACAAAATAATTCATGATTGGTTTTATGAACTGTATGGTTTAATTTATTAATGTGTTGTGTTTGTCCATTTGAATTGAAACAAATCTAACAACAAATTCATGGCAACACTCCCTCATATTGAAGCTCTTTATTTTGCAAACTCCTTACTTTGCAAATATGATCTCGCAAACAGAACCTAAAAATGCATGATCTCAGCTGGATATTCCCATTTTTCATGAATTTTTCAGAATGGGGAGTCATTGAGAGGCAACAACATTGACAGTATATCCCGCAGTATAGGCACCATAAGAAATGTCTCCATTCAAATAACCAATTTCACAGACAGGTACACCTTATCAAACCCAAGGTAAGTGAACATGATTTGATTTTATATTATATTTTATAACCAGCACAGTTAGACTTGTAAGAACATGTTCTAGAGGTGGCAAAAGCGCAGTGAAGCAACATCATCACTTTCACTTTGATCAGGGACTCTGGTGCTTGACAACTTCCACATAAATCTACACTTAAGAAGGAAGCTGTGATGTCTGCATTTTTAACGTCTTAGACAATAGATCAACCCTACTGCAGTTAATCCAGATGCTGTTTTTGAAAGCATGTGCATGGGCACGACTTTTAGGTAAAAGCGCTGAAAGAGGAAAAAGTGACTGTCTTTAAGCTTCTACACCAAAGAACACCAAATTAATACAAAACAATATTTGTTTAACAAATTCGTGACAAAACGAATATAAAATAATTGGCAATATTTATGAGAATAAAGGCTTAGTGTTTTAATATTTCATTGCAAATAAAAATAAACTTGAATTTTAAAAATGTGTTCCCTGATCAAAGAAAAAAGGGAATGCGTTCCTTCATGATGCTCTCCTTACCTCTCATTACAGATCACAATGTTATCCACAAAAATCATTGTCTGATTCCTGTCTGACTTCATCTGTCACCCTGTCTATCACCATAGCAAACAAAAAGGGATCTAACGCCGATCCCTATGTAGCTCCACCTCCATCTTGAACTCTGTTTGACCTATAGAACATCTAACTGCTGTCATACTCCTCCAATACATATCATGAACTACATTGATGTACTTCAGTGGCACCCCTGACATCCTCATACAGTACCATAGCTCCTCTCTTGGCACCCTGTTATACTCTTTCTCTAAATCCACAAAGACGCAGTGCAGCTCCAAAATTTGCATCAGTAGTGCTCTTTCTGGGCATCAAGCCATACTGCTGCTTACAAATATCCACTTCCTTTCTTAGTCTGTCTGTCTGTCTATCTCTCTATCTATCTTTTGTAGTTTTCTACTGTAGTTTTGTGTTTTAGTCAGTACTGCTAGCTCAGCATCACCTCTTATTGAGAATGGGTTGTCATTGAGAGACACCAACATTGACAATATATCCTGCAGTATAGGCACCATGAGAAATGTGTCACAGACACACCAATTACCAATTTCACAGACAGGTACATCTTATCAAACCCAAGGTGAGTGAAAATGATTTCAGTTTATATTATATTTTACAGACTTGTAATATCTCTAATACAGTTTAAATTACAACAAATAATTAATTCCAAAATATAATGGGTTAAAAATAAAAATGCTTCATTTTTTGACATTAAATAAATAAAAAATGACTTTGTTTTACTTCTCTGTGTATCTTTTTATGTTTCTTCGTTTGTTTGATGGACTACAACCAATCACAGTTCGTCTTGGTCGGCGTCATGTTTATTGGCGAGAAAAGTCAGTGTTTCTATAAAAAGAAAGTTGATGTTTCTATAAAAACAGACGCCGTGCAACCTCAGGTCGCGCATTTTCTTTACATGGCCTTCCATAATCGATTTAAGGCTGCACAAAATGATCAACCTGGATCCGTCATAATCCATCCACATCATTCGGAAAATGCAGCAATTTTCGGAAAATTATGATCCTCATAAGTGCTCGTTATCACAGTTGTAGACACTGCAGCATCCTTCTTCTATGAGGGAAGTCAAACGTCACTATGGCTTTCAGATCCAACCAATCAGATGACGACTGTGAAATATTTCTAATTTTGTTTGCCACATGCATCAGACATATTACAATAACTTTTTTCATTAGTCTGTCTTTCTTTGTTCATGGTTTTACAATTTATTTACACTATTATGCTAGATTTTGACTGTAATAATTTGACTATTTAATCTGATCAATTCTTATTACTTTATTATCTCTATACTAGGACCTACACTAGCAGTGGATATTGTCATAATCCTCCTCAGCCTACAGTAGCAAGAAAGACCAGTGAAACCTGCACCTTTACCAAAACACACTCAACGGCACATGGTTGTGTTGGAGTCCTGGTATACAAGATCCTTAAAGATGAAGAGAACTTTGTTGGGGAACTTGTCCTAATGTTTTCTGTGCCTTTTGACTACAATTTCTATGAAAACTATTTAGCTCTTGGAATTTATGAAAACCATGTTTCATGTAATTCTGATCTGTTTTCTGAAATGTATTACGCGAAAGGTACATTTACCAGGGAAAAGGCTACAGGAAGTGAAGTCATGTATTCTGGACAAGGAATTTGTGTGAAGGGAACAATGTCTCCTGCAGGCAAGGCAATAATGAAAAGTTGATTTTCAAGATTTTTAAACATCAAAACTAGTCAGACATGAGCAAAACGCAGCACATTCAACATCAGGGGGCCAGTGACGGATGAATATGTCTATAAACTAATACACTCCTATACTAAACTCTATAACAGTAATTTCTCTGTTGCAATGTTGAATATTTCCTGTCAGTCTATTTATTTCTATCTTACTGTACATTAACATTCTCATTAATCTCTCAGTGCAATACATTTGTCTGTTGTCAAAATGTGCTGATAAAATGCTAAACAAAGCAGTTTCAAGATCAGGGGATCAGTCAAGGACGACAGGATTGGAATATGGTGATTATGAATAACAACTGATAATATGCCTATGAACTAATACACTACTACTATTATGAACTAAATACTACTACTACTACTACTACTACTACTGCAGTCATTTCTCAATATATGCAATGCATAATAAACTATGATCAGAATACTTAACAGTTGTTTAAGTATTTATTATTACTGTAACTGCAAACACTTGTGTGTTGATATGTATGTGAGAATGCAAACAAAACATGCTGCAGAACTGACACAAGATTCATTCAAGAGATTCAAGGTCAAATTCTCCATTTTTAAAAGTTTTCATTATTTTAACTATGGTGACTACACAGTAATAATGAATAAAATGTATAAGGTGTCCAAATAAATTTGGGTTTCACTTTATATCAAGTATATACAATATATACACAGATGCTCATACACAACCTGTTAAGTTTGCAAAAAGTATACAGAAATTTCAAATACAATAATAACTGATCCTTTTAGAATGACTTCAGCCATGTCTCTTCTTTGCTTATTAAGTGTTTCTTGTGATGGGTCAATTTCAAACATTTGTGGAATGTTTGGGAAATCTTTCACTGTCCTCTTGGCCATCTGTACAGATAGCATAACTCTTATACAGTAAAAATACAATGCGTGTTTCCATAATAGTCGATTTATTGAAAAATCTTAAAAAAATCAACAAAAAGACATTTCTCCCAAATAAGTGTTTTAGTATATGTTTTAGGACATCAGTGATGTGTGTTCTGAGTTTGGTGACAGTACAGTGTATTACAGTAAAGCTATTGATTTTTTATTATTATGAAAAATCATAAAAGATCAACAAAAAGACATTTCCCCAAAATAAATGTTTTACTATATGTATTAGGACAGTATTACAGAAAAGTTATTGAATATAATTTCCATAATAGTCAATTTATTGATTTTTTTATATTATGAAAAATCATACAAAATCAACAAAAAGACATTTCTCCCAAAATAAGTGTTTTAGTATATCAATTAGGACATCAGTGATCTGTGATCTGAGTTTGGTGACAGTACAGTGTATTACAGTAAAGTTATTGACTGTTTTTTGTATTTGCTTTTCGGGGTTTGCACTTTGCAGACGGTCCCTTGGAATCTGTGTCTTCGGTGTTCGCACATAGAGAATTATGTATTTTGTCCAACGCAGAGGAAAGCTGATATTGAGGAAAATTAGGTTGTAGCTGCATTGTAGCTGCCTCTCTGAATTACTACAATAAAAATGTGGTGTTATTCGTGTAGTAACACTCTTTAGCTCAGGAGCTATTGACTCGGGAAAATTGAATCTGTGAATATGAGGCCAACTTTACTTAAGTAACTTTACTTAAGTCTCCCTGTGTGTGATCTCAGCCACCCTAAAACTATAAGTATAATTTTTACTTTTATAAATCAACAAAAAAATTACGTTAAAATGCAGGACATGTCGTCGATGGGAAAGAAAATTATTTATCAGTTTGATCCAAGAGCGATTTCTTTTTTTACTTTTCTTTTATTCCATACTATTACACGCGTGTGTTGTAGTCTGTTAAAAGTGCGTCTTCAGCTGTCTGCTTTATTTGAACGGAAAAGCACAGGTACGCGCAGAGTGCACGCGCAGTCAGAGCTGGAGGCGTTTATCTATAACGTTAATCGGCGGAAAGACGCAAAGACGGCAACCAAAAGCAGTGAAATTTCACTATTCTTATTACCAGAGTTGTCATATAATATATAATATAGAACTCTTCTTGTTTTAAATTCTCACTGAGGGCTAAGCCCGTCTAAAGATGAAATCCTAGAACCGCCCCTGATGTCAACCCAAAAAACACGAAGTGCTTAATTTAATTAACATTAATTTTGTCATTTGTAAAATATCACAGTAATTTTGAGTTGTGTTCAAGGACAGAGCTGGAATCTCCCTACAGTTTGTGATATGGCCTTGGTGATACACTTGGTATACATTATATTTCTATAAGTATTGGGTCACCTGACCTTTCCTGCTATATGTGGTTGTTTTCTGGTCTCTATATATATATACATATACTATATATATATGTGTGTGTGTGTGTGTGTGTGTGTGTGTGTGTGTGTATATATATATATATAAAACAGCGACTTTTTACTTAAATTCATGTCAGAGCCCATACTTCTTTACTTTAACTTGAGTAAAAGAGTGTAGTCACTACTTCTACTTTTACTGGAGTGTTTTAAAAAATGAGTATCTGTACTTCTACTTGAGTAAAGGATGTGTGTACTTTTGCCACCTCTGATGACAGCAGTGAGATGTTCTGTAGGTCAGACAGAGTTCAAGATGGAGGTGGAGCTACATTAGGGATCGGCTTTAAGTCCCTTATTGTTTGCTATGGTGATAGACAGGGTGACAGATGAAGTCAGACAGGAATTTCCATGGACAATGATTTTTGTGGATGACATTGTGATCTGTAATGAGAGGTAAGGAGAGCATCATGAAGGAACGCATTCCCTTTTTTCTTTGATCAGGGAACACATTTTTAAAATTCAAGTTTATTTTTATTTGCAATGGAATATTAAAACGTTAAGCTTTTCTTCTTATAAATATTGTCAATTATTTTGTATGTGTTTTGTCACGCATTTGTTAAATAAATATTGTTTTGTATTAATTTGGTGTTCTTTGGTGTAGAAGCTTAAAGACAGTCACTTTTTCCTCTTTCAGCGCTTTTACCTAAAAGTCGTGCCCATGCACATGCTTTCAAAAACAGCATCTGGATTAACTGCAGTAGGGTTGATATATTGTCTAAGACATATAAAAGCAGACATCACAGCTTCCTTCTTAAGTGTGCATTCATGTGGAAGTCACCAGAGTCCGTAAACAAAGTAAAAGTGATGATGCTGCTTTACTGCTTTTTTGCCACCTCTAGAACATGTCCTTATGTCGAGATTACAAGCAAATCTGTAATAATGCATGTCCTACTAAGACTTCCCTAGCGATAAGAAAAAATCATCAAAGATTATTTTATTACAAAAAATGACAACTAATAAATTAATTTACGCTGAACAATGCGAACTGTGATTGGTTGCTTTACTTGTCAGTTATCAGTGATGTGTGTTCTGAGTTTGGTGACAGTACAGTGTATTACAGTAAAGTTAATTTATTGTATTAATAGTCAATTTATTGATTTTTTTATATTATGAAAAATCATAAAAGATCAACAAAAAGACATTTCCCCAAAATAAATGTTTTACTATATGTATTAGGACAGTATTACAGAAAAGTTATTGAATATAATTTCCATAATAGTCAATTTATTGATTTTTTTATATTATGAAAAATCATACAAAATCAACAAAAAGACATTTCTCCCAAATAAGTGTTTTAGTATATGTATTAGGACATCAGTGATGTGTGTTCTGAGTTTGGTGACAGTACAGTATATTACAGTAAAGCTATTGATTTTTTAAAATTATAAGAAAAACATAAAAAAAAAAAAAAAAAACATTTCCCCAAAATAAGTGTTGTAGTACATCAACTAGGACATCAGTGATGTGTGAGTTGAATTTGGTGACAGTACTACAGTAAAGTTATTGACTGTTTTTATAGTATTTTATAGTATTCGCTTTTCAGGTTTTGCACTTTGCAGACGATTCCTTGGAATCTGTTTCTCAATTGTCTGCACATAGAGACTTGTGTATTTTGTCCACCGTGGAGGAAAGCCGATTTTGAGAAAAATTTATTTTTAACTGCCTCTCGATAAAAAAAGAGACGTTGGTGGAGTAACACCCTTTAGTTCAGGAGCTACTGACTCGGGAAACTCGAATCTGTGAATATGAGGCCAACTTTACTTAAGTCACAGGGGGGCTGAAGCCACCCTAAAAAATGGCTAGAACCGCCCCTGGTTGACACAATTCGCAACGCATTCGCCAGGAATCCTTTTTGACGCTGATTATTTCAAACATCTCCCTCATATACTCTATGGCCATGTGTGTTCAGGAATGTCCTCGTTGTTAGTTATTTTAACATCGGTGACTCCCTCTGAATTAACATTAGCCATTCCTTTTGCAAGCGTGCTGCTCATTGTTAGCTCCGCTATCCTTACTCTATGACTGATAGCCAGTAAATAATACAGTACACCAGTCACATGGTGAAAAAGCCACAAAATGATAGGATGATAGGCTGGAAACAGCGCTCAATGAGAAGAAATAATACTAAAAGTAACGAGTTCATTTTGAAAATGTAAGAAGTAAAAAGTACAATTATTTGTGTAAAAATGTAATGAGTAAAAGTAAAAAGTTGTCCGTAAAATAAATAGTGGAGTAAAGTACTGATACCAGAAAAATTTACTTAAGTACAGTAACGAAGTATTTTACTCCGTTACTTCCAACTCTGGCTGTCATACTCATCTAATACATATCATGAACTACATTGATGTACTTTACTGCCACTCCTGACATCCCCATACAGTACCATAGCTCCTCTCTTGGCACCCTGTGATACTCTTTCTCTAAATCCACAAAGACGCAGTGCAGCTCCTTCTGGCCATCTCTGTACTTTTCCATTAACATTTTCAGGGAAAAATTTGCATCCCTAGGGCTCTTTCTGGAATTAAGCCACACTGCTGCTTACAAATATCCACTTCCATTCTTAGCCTAGTGTCCACTGCACTTTACCATAGCTGTATTGTGTGGTTCATCAACTTTATACCTCTGTAGTTGCTACAACTTTGTACATCACCCTTGTTCTTCATCTATCAGACATATTACAAGTACTCTTTGAATTATTCTGTTTCTTTGTTAATGGTTTAAAATTTATTTGCACTAGATTTTTGAATTTAATTATTTGACTTTTTAATCTGATCAATTTGTATTACTTTATTATCTCTATACTAGGACCTACATTGGCAGTGGATATTGTCTTAATCCTCTGGCATTTGTGAACTTTGGGAATACTTCTGACCACTGTCTAGCATGGATCCGAGATGTGGGCATCGGTTTCAGTCAGATTGTGCATGCTGCTGTCATGAAAATGAGGTGAGTGCTATAAGCTCCTGTAACAATTAAATATGAAAGTCAATAAAATCACTGCATGAACTGTACATTGAAAATGATAAATTGTGGATTGAGGAATGAGGAAGATACAAAATAGATTGATGATTGGTTTTATGAACTGTATAGTTTAATTGATTAGTGTGTTGTGCTTGTGCATTTTGACTGCATGTTACAAGAGGGTGGTGAGTCGAACAAGCCTGCTTTCTTAACTTAAGGACAGGACAGTCTTTCATGTCTGTTCAAAAAGTCACTATAGTCTACAGTATAATCTATAGATTTCACATTAAGATCTCTTTTGAAACAAATCTAACAACATATTCATGCCAACACTCCCTCATATTGAAGATATTTTCTTTTCAAACACAACCTCAAAATGCATGATCTCAGATGGATATTCCCATTTCTCACAATAGCAGCTGGTAGATTATAAAAATGTAAACTATCTATCTATCTATCTATCTATCTATCTATCTATCTATCTATCTATCTATCTATCTATCTATCTATCTATCTATCTATCTATCTATCTATCTATCTATCTATCTATCTATCTATCTATTGTCTTATATTAAGCAAGTAGTTAATGTTTTAATGAGAATGAAAAAACATTAATTTTCTGTAGTATTATAAATTTGACAATACTTTATTTTTGTGTTTTTTCCTGTAAAACCAGACAAAGGACAGAACTACTAGCACAGCATCACCTCGTATTGAGTATGGGGTGTCACTGAGAGGCACCAACATTGACAGTATATCCCGCAGTATAGGCACCACAAGAAATGTGTCCATTCAAATTACCAATTTCACAGACAGGTACACCTTATCAAACACAAGGTGAGTGAAAATGATTTGAATTTATATTTAATTTTATAAACAGCACAGTTAGACTTGTAATACCTCTAATACAGTTGAAATTACATCAAATAATTAATTCTAATTATAATAATTAATTTATGGAATGGGTTAAAAATAAAAATGCTTCATTTTTGTGACATTAAATAAATTAAAAATGACTTTGTTTTACTTCTCTATGTATCTTTTTATGTTTGTTTGTTTTATGGACTACAGAACACGTTTAGCCTTATATTTTTTTTAGCTTACTTTTTTATTTTGCTTCTTTTCTTAATTTTTTATTTGTTGCCATTTTTTGCACTAAAATAATCTTTGATGATTTTTTCTGATCACTAGGGAAGTCTTACTAGGCCATGTATTATTACAGTTTTTCTTTTGATCTCAACATAAGAACATGTTCTAGCAGCAGCAAAAGTGCAGTAGCGCAGCGTCATGGATGATCGCATACGCTTTTACTTTGATCTTTGATCAGGGACTCAGGTGATTGACAACTTCCAAATAAAGAAGGAGGCTGCGATGTCTGCATCTTTTTTTGCTGAAGACAATATATCGACCCTACTGCGGTTAATCCAGATGCTGTTTCTAAAAGCATGTATATTGCATGGGAATAGGTAATAGCATAGGCTTTTACTGTAAGTGAGAGCACTGAAAGAGGAAACAGTGACTGTCTGTAAGCTCCTACACCACAGAATAACAAATGATTACAAATATATAATTTTTTAATAAATGCGTAACAAAATGAATACAAAACTATTGACAGAATTTATAAGAATTAAGGCTTAATGTTTTAGTAATCGATTACAGTTTAAAAATTTGGTCCCTGATCAAAGTAAAAGCGAAGGCGTTCCTTCATGATGCTCTCCCTCCCTCTCATTCTCATCTATTCTATTTTACTATGACTGACTTTCATTCCTATTTTTTCCAGAGCAGACCTCCACCTTATCAGATGTTCCTCCACCTGTTCCCTACTCTCATTACAGATCACAACATCATCCGCAAACATCATTGTCCATGGAGATTCCTGTCTGACTTCATCTGTCACCCTGATCATCATGATAGCAAACAAAAGGGGACTTAAAGCCAATCCTTAATGTAGCTCCACCTCCACCTTGAACTCCATACTCCTCTAATACATATCATGAACTACATTGATGTACTTCACTGCCACTCCTGACATCCTCATACAGTACCATAGCTCCTCTCTTGGCACTCTTTTATACTCCTTCTCTAAATCCACAAAGACGCAGTGCAGCTCCTTCTGACCATCTCTGTACTTTTCCATTAACATTCTCAGGGCAAAATTTGCATCCATAGTGCTCAATCTGGGCATGAAGCCATACTGCTTCTTACAAATATTGACTTCCTTTCTTAGCCTAGCTTCCACTGCACTTTACCATAGTTAAATTGTATGGCTCATCGACTTTATACCTCTGTAGTTGCTACAACTCTGCACTTCACCCTTGTTCTTCATATATCTATCAGACATATTACAAGTACTCTTTACATTATTCTGTGTTTCTTTGTTAATGGTTTAAAATTTATTTCTACTATTATGCAAGAATTTAATTTAATTTACTTAACTTTCTTAACACTATTATGCTAGAATTTAAAAATTTGACTTTTTAATCTGAGCAATTCTTATTACTTTATTATCTCTATTATAGGACGCACACTAGCAGTGGATATTGTCATAATCCTCCTCAGCCTACAGTAGCAAAAAGGACCAGTGAAGCCTGCTCCTTTACCAAAACAAGCTCAACGGCACGTGGTTGTGTTGGAGTCCTGGCATACAAAATTCTTAAAGATGAAGGGAACTTTGTCGGGGAACTTGTCATAATGTTTTCTGTGCCTTTTGACTACAATTTGTATAAAAACTATTTAGCCGTTGGAATTTATGAAAACCATGTTTTATGTAATTATGATCTGTTTTATGAAATGTATTACAAGGAGGGTACATTCACCAGGGAAAGGGCTACAGGAAGTGAAGTCATGTATTCTGGACAAGGAATTTGTGTGAAGGGAACAATGTCTCCGGCAAGCAATTCAATAATAAGGGTTGAATTTCGAGATTTTTAAACACTAAATCTAGACAGATATAAGAAAACACTGCAGATTCAAAATCAGGGGGTCAGTGATGGATGATTGAATATGTCTATGAACTAATACACTTCTGTACTAAACTCTATAACAGTAATTTCTCTGTTGCAATGTTGAATGTTTCCTGTCAGTCTATTTATTTCTATCTTACTGTACATTAACACTCATTAATTTCTCAGTGCATTGCATTTGTCTGTTGTCAAAATGTTTTACAAGGATTGTAAAATCTTGACTATGAATATCTACTTTTAATATGCCTATGAACTAATATACTTTGACTACTATGAACTAATACACTACTACTACTACTACTACTACTACTACTAGTACTACTATTCAATTCTGTGTAGCAGGGTAAGAGGAGCTTTGTCTCTACAGCTGCATTAAATTGTTAATTAGTGGCTCTTTGTTCAGTGTGACATCCAACAGCTCATGGGGAGATTCAGAGTTGATGAGTGTTTGAATTTATACCATGAATCTCTGGTCTCATGATTGCTTGACAATAAAATGTTAAGGAACTGGATTATTTGGAGCTTCTGTGTTTTAATGGGCACACCATCCTGGTAGCACTCTTGCACAGCTTCAGACTACATTTCAGTCATTACAAACTGATAATAATAATAATAATAATAATAATAATAATAATAATAATAATAATAATAATAAAGAGAAGAAGAAGAAGAAGAAGAAGAAGAAGAAGAAGAAGAAGAAGAAGAAATAGGGATACAAATAAATAAATTAATATATAAAATTAAAGTTTAAAATGAATTTACAAAAAGATTTACTTAAAATTTAAAATACTATATATCTATCAATATCCATATAGTACTACTGTCATTTCTCAATATATGCCATGCATAATAAACTACAATCAGAATACTTAACAGTTGTTTAAGTATTTATTATTACTGTAACAAACATTGTACACAGGAACAACATACAGTAGACATTAAATATATTATTTGTGTGTTGATATGTATGTGAACAAAACAGGCAGGAATGACACTTGATTCATTCAAGAGATTCCAGGTTCAAATTCTCAATTTTTAAAAGTTTTCCTGCACATTTGAGTGATTTCTCAGCTCTTAATGCTCCAAATTCTGCTGATGCACTTCTAACATTTCTTCTACCATTTAGAAATAACATTTCTTCTAAAGTCGAATTTGGCTTTGTTAGAGCCTGAAACAGGAGTTAATCAAGTTATACTAAAATTCACTTTTATTCTTACCAAGCAAGGTACTGAAGTTAATAATGTACTGCACCGCTGATGTGTGCATTCCTAACTTAAGGTATTATACTATTTGCTGATAAAATGCTACCTTAATTCTATAATCTATAACAATAGAGGATCTGGACAGTGTGGAATATGACCTACACTTAAAACGTCTCTTTAAAAAAGTGAAATACCTTTTCACTTAAGTAGCTGATGAGTTATTGTTATTATTTGAAAAGTTAATGTGCAAAATTCACAATGTGTCTGAAAATTCTTTTACTGAAGGAAAAACAACATTAATCGGACCATTTCAGGCCATAATTTGCTTGGCACTGAGTATTTAACAAATCATGTCAAATGAAGTGAAAGTGGATAATATTGATATATTAATAAAGTGAAAAATATTGATACTAAGAATTGTTTGATCATTTAGATTTTTTTAAACTTAGTATTTTCATCCCATTAATCAATTACAAATGTTCAAAATAACACAGCCATTACAAATAATATTTGCAAAATAGGTCTTGGTCTTATATTTTTAATCACATTGAGTTTTTTCTTTACACCTTTAAACCAGAGGATAGCTGGCATTTGTATCAATACCACACTGGTTATGCTTCTTCCTCGGCATCTTGATGTAACCTTTGTCACCCCAGTTGAGACCCCAGCTGTAAAGTTAAATGTAAATTGAGGGAGGAATTGAGTGGTTATTATAACCCACTGGACTATATCTTAATAATTTAAAGATAACAATTATTTTGAACAGAAGTTTAAAATGTAAAATCAATAATTATAAATATTATATATAACATTATTCATTCACCTTTTTAGATCTAAAATAAAAAAATCTTTAAAAAAAATAAATAAATAAAAAGCTAGAACATATCTTTGATAATAATAATAATCATCATCATCATCATCATCATCATGTGAAAACCTTCTGCATGTTATCAGATATTGTCTATTCACTGCAGGTTTACAGGAAATATCAGTGTTAATATCGCTGACACTAGGAAATTTTTCAGACGCTACACTTTGTAAAACTGAAACCAAAAGTCATAATAGATATCCAGGGAAAATACCCAAGATATACAGTAATCTGAAATCCCCTATGAAGGCTTTAAAAACTTGAACAATCCTCAGTAATCTGTCAGTTCATCCTACGATCTGAAGGACTGAATATTTCTGAGCACCATCTAGCATGTTTAACTCTTGTGGGCGTCGGTGTCGGTCAGCCTGTGCATGCTGCTGTAAGGAAAATGCCAGCAATACAGAGGTACAGTAAGTGCTGTTACAAAATTAGTGACAAAAATCAAAAAACAAAATTAGTGAGGCATTAAGAAATCTGGAGAATTTTATGAACATCATTATATAACAATTGCTGCATAAACATTATTTATATGTGTAGATGTGTGAGCCTGTGCATAATTCATGTTCAATATTTATTTATGAAGTTTAATTGCTCATTTTCTGATTTTAATTTTCTGATGTTATAGACGCAGTACATTTATGGTCCAGTGAATGTAATAGAGAAGACGGTAAGTAATAACTGAATGAAAATGCTGACTCAGTGACTGAGGTCCATGAGGCTCTATTTATTAATCTATCGTCTTAAGTTAAACAAGTAGTGACTGTAAATTACTGTACAATACCGCTTCAATGACAGTAAAAACATTCATATTCTGTAGTTTTCTGAAGATAACAATAGTTTATTTATGTGTATTTCCTGTAAAACCAGTCAATGGACAGTACTACTAGCTCAGCATCACCTCTTATTGAGAATGGGGAGTCATTGAGAGGCACCAACATTGACAATATATCCCGCAGTATTGGCACCATGAGAAATGTCTCCATTCAAATTACCAATTTCACAGACAGCTACACCTTATCAAACCCAAGGTGAGTGAAAATGATTTCAGTTTATATTCAATTTAATTATAACCGGTACAGTAACACTTTGAATACAGTTGAAAATACATAAAATAATTTATTCCAAATATAACAATTTGTTTATGGAATGGGTTAAAAATAAAAATGCTTAATTTTTGTGACATTAAATCAGTTAAAAAATGACTGTTTTACTTCTCTATGTATGACCACAGAAAAAGTTTAGTCATTTATATTTTTTAGTTTTCTTTTTCCATTTATCTTTTTCCACTCTTTTTTTTTATTATTTTATTAGTTATTTTATTATTTTTTGCAATAAAATAAACTTTGATGTTTTTTCTGATTGCTAGGGAAGTCTTAAGAGGCCATGCATTAAATCGGTTTTTCCCTGTTATCTCGACATAAGGACATGTTCTAGAGGTGGCAAAAGCACAGTAAAGCAGCATCATCACTTTTACTTTGATCAGGGACTCAGGTGATTGACAACTTCCACATAAATGTACACTTAAGAAGGAGGCTGTTATGTCTGCATTTTTAACGTCTTTGACAATATATCAACCCTGCTGGTCGATCATGGTAGGATTATGAGAGTGATGTTTTTATGTCGAGATAACAAGAAAATGATGTCGTGTTTACGATAAAACAAGAAAGAAATAATCAAATAATGCATGGCCTCTTACAACTTCCATAGAACAAATCTTAATCAAATTATCATATTTGAAAAATCATAAAAACATGAAATTAATTTTTCTACATTTATATTAAATACTTGGGAACTGTAACACAGCATTGATTAGTCTCGCATAGCCAAATCACCAAGATGAAGTCTAGCTGATACAGTATGTAAAGCAACCAATCACAGTTCGTCTTGGTCAGCGTCATGTTTATTGGCATGAAAATTTAAAGTCGATGTTTCTATAAAAACAGACCGCCATGCAACCAGACCTTCCATAATCATACAAAATAATAAACCTGGATCCGTCATAATCCATCCACATCATTCGGAAAATTCAGCACTTTCTGAATCTGATTCTCATAAGCATTCATTATCACAGTTGTAAACACTGCAGCATCCCTCTTCTATGAGGGAAGTTAAAGCGTCACAAAGGCTTTCAGATCCAACCAATCAGATGACGACTGCAAAATATTTCTAATTTTGTTTGCTACATGCATCAGACATATTAAGCACTTTTTTCATTAGTCTGTCTTCCTTTGTTCATGATTTTTAGAATTTATTTGCACTATTATGCTAGAATTTTGAATTTAATCATTTGAGTATTTAATCTGATCAATCCGTATTACTTTATTCGTTTACTTTACTCTTTACCAGGAGCTACAATAGCAGTGGATGTTGTCTTAATCCTCCTCAGCTTACAGTGGCAACAAAGACCAGTGAAGCCTGCACCTTTAGCAAAACAGCCTCAGTGGCACGTGGCTGTGTTGGAGTCCTGGCATACAAGATCCTTAAAGATGAAGTGTACTTTGTCGGGGAACTTGTCATAATGTTTTCTGTGCCTTTTGACTACAATTTGTATGAAAACTATTTAGCTCTTGGAATTTTTGAAAACCATGTTTCTTGTAATGATAATCTGTTTTCTAAAATGTATTACGCAAAAGGTACATTCACCAGGGAAAGGGCTACAGGAAGTGAAGTCATGTATTCTGGACAAGGAATTTGTGTGAAGGGAACAATGTCCACTGCAGGCAAGGCAATAATGAAAGTTGAAATTCGAGAAACACCAAAACTAGACAGACATGAGCAAAACACTGCAGATCCAACACCAAGGGGTCAGTGAAGAATGATTGAATATGCTTATAAACTAATACACTCCTATACTAAACTCAGTAACAGTAATTTCTCAATTGCAATGTTGAATATTTCCTGTCAGTCCATTTATTTCTATCTTACTGTACATTAACATTCATTAATCTCTCAGTGCATTGCATTTGTCTGTTGTCCAAATGTGCTGATAAAATGCTAAACAAAGCAAATTCAAGAGATCAGTCAAGGATGTCAGGATTGTAATATGGTGACTATGAATAACAACTGATAATATGCCTATGAACTAATACACTACTACTACTATAAACTAATACTCTATTACTACTACTACTATTACTACTACTACTGTCATTTCTCAATATATGCCATGCATAATAATCTATGATCAGAATACTTAATAGTTGTTTAAGTATTTATTATTACTGTAACTGCAAAAAACTGTAAACATGAACAACATACAGTAAACATGAAAGATATTATTTGTGTGTTGATATGTATGTGAGAATGTAAACAAAACATGCTGCAGGACTGACACTTGAGTCATTCCAGAGATTCAAGGTTCAAATTCTCCATTTTTAAAAGTTTTCATTATTTTAACTCAATGGTTCCGGCCCTGGTCCTAATGTATGCCTTATCCTGCACATATGCTCCTAATTCTGCTGATGCACTGATTAACATTTCTTTTAAAGTAAATTTGAGTTGTGTTAGAGCCAGAAACAGGAGTTAATCCAGATCCAGGATTTTTAGTCTCATACAAAACAATACATTCATTCAATATTATCTGATACAATACCAAATCAATAGAAAATTCACTTTTATTCTTACCAAACAAGGTACTTAAGTTAATAATGTAACATTGCTAACTTAATTTTTTATATTTGCTCATAAAAGGCTACTGTAATTTTATAATCTGTAACCATGGAGAATCTGGACAGTTTGGAATATTACCTACATTTCATGCCATAATTTGCTTGGCACTGAGTAAAAGTAAAATTATCTACTGTTAAAGTAGATAATATTGATACTAAGAATTGTTTGATTATTATGATTATTTTAAAACATAACACTTAATCCCATTAATGATGGCTTAACACACAAACAGATTTTTTAAATAGCTGTCACACTGACTTTTTTCTTTACACCTTTAAACCAGAGGGTAGCTGGCATTTGTGGCAATACCACACTGGTTATTCTTGTTCCTCGACATCTTGATGTAACCTTTGTCACCCCACTTGAGACCCCAGCTGTAAAGTAAATGTAAATTAAGGGAGTAAGTAGGTGGTTATTATGACCCATTGGACTATACTGTATCTTCAGTCATATAATTTAAAGCTGACAGTTATTTTAAAGTGAATTTTAAATTTCATATTTCATTAAATTTCATTATTTCCATAATTCTAAATATTATATATAACATTATTCATTCACCTTTTAGATATTTTAATTCTAAAAGTCAAAAAATAGAACATACCTTTGTTAATAATAATAATAATAATAATACTTATTATTATTATTATTATTATTATTATTATTATTATTATTATTATTATTATTATTATTAATGTAATCATTTTTGTATGGTGCATTACATGAAATATATTAAAAAGTTCTAGATTTTTTTTAAATCTTAACCTGTTCTTGACCAGCCAGTAATCCTTATTTTGTTTCCTGCCATAACCAACAGCCAGGACACCATGATTCAGCCCAATGCTGCTACAGTCTGGCTCATCGTAGATACCTTAAAGCAATTATGTGGTGGTCACTTATTCCAGCATTATTGAATCAATTACTACATTTGTTAATCTGTTAATTAACAAACCATAGATTATGTCAAATAAAAGCAGACCACTAAATGACAGCATTAAGACTCAGTTTTAACTGTGAGACTCACCAGATTTATAGAGCTGGAAGGATATGTGGCCTGCATCTATGGCAACAGAAATTGGTCCAATGAAGGTCACAGCTTCCTGTAGAGCTTTCTCATCTTTACTCTTTATATTCACATAGCCATTGCAGGTGGCTCCCACAGTGTCTGTAATAAATCTGCAATCATTATCCTGCAGAGAGCAAGAGGAAAGGGTCTTTAAGGATAATAGTGGTAGCTCAAGTGGTTAAAGCTCTAGTTTGTTGATCAGAAGGATGGGGTTCTATTAGCTGCAACTGCTGGGCCTGTGAGCAAGTGCCCCCCCTGCTGACCTTCACAGTGCTGTAATGTACATGTGAGAAATTGAATGCCTTCTCATTCATGCCAAAGATCCTCTTACTGCAGATTAATGTCAATTATAAAATAGTATGCTAGCTGGGTTAATAAATAGCTATCATCTAAAACGTTTTTATCCTGCAGTAAATGTTTGATATGCCCTTCAAGTCATATCAACCTGTTTGTCGTATTAATGTATTTTTATGTTCTGCTCACTTTGCCCTCATAAGGATAGGACTCCTCTGTGTAAATTCCATTGTTGTCTCTAATATATTCAAAAGCCGTGTTCATCCATCCTCCCATACAACCAAAGTTCCCATATTTGCCCGAGCAGTCCACCAACTGCTGCTCGCTCAGTGACACCAGCTTCCCCATCTTCTTTCGAGTCTGACCTTCCAGCGACCCTGTCTAAGAGAGGATACATGAAAAACAAAGATTTCTATCCAAAACACAATCTGCAAATGGGTCCACGTCTTATACTGTATGTAGTAGCAACTGAGGCACAAAGGCCATGTTGCATGTGTTAAGACTGCCCTTACTGCACTGAAGGCCCAGCAGGATCCACATTCATGCTGGTCTTTAACCTCAGTCACGTATCCCTCTTTCACCCAGTCCACAGTTTTTGGCAGAACAGATTCCCCTCGGAGGAATGTAGCTGTACTGTTTCCTGTGGTCATTTTAAAGGAATTCAGACAGCCTTTGAATACAGTATTTCTGTACTCCTGGTTATCCTGTTAGAGATGGAGATGCAGTGAAGTCAGGTACATGTTGTAATCTTGTTCATCAGTGAAATGGATGCTTCTCGGGTTCATGCATTTGAAATGTTTTTATTCATTTTTATTGATAAAAAAAAATCTCTCTCTCTCTCTCTCTCTCTCTCTCTCTCTCTCTCTCTCTCTCTCTCTCTCTCTCTCTTGCTCTCTCTCATGTTTTATTTTTATTTCAGAAGGAGCAGAAAAAATCAGGCAATTTCTAAAACAACAATTATTTTTTAATTTAGGGTAATACTTTTTGGAGGAGCTGAATAAGCTCCTACAAAGCATATAAAGTTCAGTTCATTTCAAAAACATATATTTTCATGTAACCCAGGATATTCAAGTTGTGGAGATCAGTATAATGGCAAAATTATTACAGTTTTTTATTGTCCTACAGAGTTTTTTTATTGCCCTAATTGAAAAATCACTGACACGTTTTGTCAGTAGCTGGAACAAAAATTCCTAAATTCGAGATGAATAATTTCTTTTCAAAAATATATTACTTACCATGTCTGCAAAATAGGTCATGCCAAGTCTGAAGCTCTTAATGCCCTGGTCAGCCTGCATGTTGTGTTCTATGACCAGCTTAAGATTTTCCATCCAAATCATCTTACGCTGAATCTCCTCCTCTGCAGACTTATAGATCTTACCTAAGAAAAAAAATCAACTGATCCTGACAAAACATATTTTATTTTGTTACTTATTTTATTCTGTTCTTTACCAATTTAAATAAGCATGTGGATGTGAGACAATCCAACATGTAGTTTTTCAGGTTTAACAGTTTGATTAGATGTAAAATCATTTCTTACCAAACTTTGATTTCCATGCACTGAACTCCAGGTCTTCCAGAGCGACGCTGACTACACTGGCCAGAGCCACAAGAGTGGTGAAGATGAGCAAAATTCTCATTCTGCAAATAATATTTTATTGTGTAAGGATTTGCTTTCTTTAGTCCACATGTCCTTTGTTACTGCTACTACTGACTCACATATATGTCTCTCTAAATATAAAAATTTAAAATTTTAACCGGAGTGCTTTGCTCATTGGAAAAAATAAAAGATGTGCTCAACCAGTCTACATAATGTATGTATATCCAGGTGCATGTGGTATTTGGTACGTACCTCATTTTGTGTGTTTCTTGAAACATTTTCTTGAATTGTTCTGCAAATGGACAACTGTCATGTCCTGTTATATATAACTGTGGCTTTGATCAGCTGATGCTCTCACATTTGACCACAAGAAATGGGAGATGTTTTTGTAGAGGAATTGCACAATTATATCCAGAAATGATTCTACACTAAGGAGGACATGACCCTTGCTTGTTTTCTCATCATGTGTCATTGAATCAAGTGATTAGCATTGCAAAATATAAGATAGCAGCCACCATATTAAAAAAATCAGTCTTGCAAACTGACTATATAAAAAGGGATACAAAGCTCTCATTTTCTTCCAGTTATCATTTTCAATTAATTCAATTCAATTCAATTCAAGTTTATTTGTATAGCGCTTTTTACAATAGACATTGTCTCAAAGCAGCTTTACAGAACATAAACACAGAGCAGAAGGTAAACATAATTAATGATAAAGGAAATAACGAATAATAAAAGAAATAAGAATTAACAGAATAAAAATTCTAGATTATTATTAGATGTATATAGTTCACAGTGTGTATGTATTTATTCCCCTATGAGCAAGTCTGAGGTGACTCAGGCAGCAGTGGCAAGGAAAAACTCCCTTAAATTGGTAAAGGAAGAAACCTTGAGAGGAACCGGACTCAAGGGGGAACCCATCCTCATATGGGTGACACTGGGGGTGTGATTGTAATATACAGTCAGTTAAATGTTGTATTGGTGTGAGGTTCAAGGACTTCTGATCTCCTGAGTACCACAGAGTCTAACTGGAGATGTCTCAGGATTCTTAGAGTCGGCCTCGGTTCAGTGGACGTCCAAAGGCTTCGTCCCACAGAGGACGTTGGGAGCTGGTACAGTGTCTGGATGCCTCGGGATAGGTACAAAGAGAGAAGCAGTGGAAAGGGATTAACATATCTGCTGTTCATAAAAATGTGCTGGTCTGATGTACTGGTGCATGATATTATGGGATGTATTATGTGTACGCCTGACTAAAGAGATGAGTTTTTAATCTACATTTAAACTGGGAAAGTGTGTCTGCGCCCCGAACACTATCAGGAAGACTATTCCAAAGTTTGGGAGCTAAATAAGAAAATGCTCTACCACCTTTAGTAGACTTAGATATTCTGGGAACTAGCAGAAGTCCTGAGTTTTGTGATCTCAGAGAGCGTGAAGGATTGTAACGTGTTAGAAGGCTAGTTAGATACATGGGAGCTAAACCATTAAGAGCCTTGTACGTAAGTAGCAGCAGTTTGTAGTCAATTCTATACTTAACAGGTAGCCAGTGTAGAGATGATAAAATTGGGGTTATATGGTCATACTTTCTTGTCCTAGTGAGAACTCTGGCAGCTGCATTTTGGACTAATTAGAATTGTCACATTTTATAGTCTTCAGTTTCTGAAACCTCTGAATGACTTTTAATAACGAACCTCAAAAACTAATCTAAACCTACAGTAACATGATAAACAGTTAAAGAATAGAAATCTCGATCACACTTTAAATTAGCATATGTCTGCACATAGTAGAGTGATATGTATAATATCCATCAAATGTATTTTACAATAGTAGGTTTGTTAGATTGATTCTTTAGGTTGGGTTTAGGTTCCAAAATAATTTAAATTTAAATTCCTTTGTTTGACCACTCAGCAATTAAGCAGAGTTTCTGATTATCACTCAATAATATTCCAGTCTCTTCTGTTTCAGAAGATTTTTTCTCTCTCCATTTTATTATATAGTGTATATGGGGCAGTGGCGGCTCAAGCAGTTGTTAATTAACGGATCGTGGTTCAAGTCCCAGCACTGCCAAGTTGACACTGTTGGGCCCTTGAGCAAGGCCCTTAACCCTCTCTGCTCCAGTGGTGCTGTATCATATCTGACCCTGTGCTCTGACCCCAATCTCCAAAGTTGGGGTATGTGAAGGAAGAATTTCACTGTGCTGCAATGTATATGTGACAAAATAAAGGCTTCTATTCTATTCTAAGCTTTTGTATCATGGGCAAGTGGTATGTTGAACTGCTGATTGTGGTTTGTGAATTGAAATCCCAGGATGCCCAGATGCCCCTGCTGGGCCCTTGACCCTCAAATTCTCAGTTGTATGAAAAATGTGAAAAAAAAGGGTGATTGTAAGATGTTTTTTGGCCACTTGGTTTCAGTCACGGCCGTGGCTTGAATATTCTGTAGATCGAATACATGCTTTTGTTTTCCGTGTCGAGTGTTTGGTGTTGCTTTCTCTGAAAATGACATGTTTATTTCGACAGGTTTTCGAAACTGGAAAGTAGCATTAGACCGTTTAAATGAACTGCCCCTTTTTAACAAAACCCAATTCTTACAGTTCATGCTTCACTCAAGGAACAGGTTTGTTCTAGTTGATGTAAATAGTTATTCTAAAAGAACTGTCCCTTTTTAACAAAACATTCCAAAAAAAAAAAAGTGACGTGACATACGGCTAAGTATGGTGACCCATACTCAGAATTCTTCTCTACATTTGACCCATCCAAAGTGCACACACACAGCAGTGAACACACACACACACACACCGTGAACACACACCCAGAGCAGTGGGCAGCCATTCATGCTGCGGCACCTGGGGAGCAGTTGGGGGGTTCGGTGCCTTGCTCAAGGGAACGAGACTCGAACCCACAACCTCAGGATTACGAGTCAGACTCTCTAACCATTAGGCCACGACTTGCCCCCAATAATAAACCCAATTCTTACAGTTCATGCTTCACTCAAGTAACAAGTTTATTTTAGTTGATGTAAATAGTTATTTTAAAAGATTTGCCCCTATTTATCAAATCTAAAGTTACTTAATTGATACAAGATCTATTAAGGGGTCAAAAAAATATTATAAATGCAAAAAGAGAGAATGTTAAAATAAACACGTTATCCCATTTTATATATATATATATATATATATATATAAAGTTAATAAATAGTTCCAAAATATGTACAAAAAATATTAAAAATGAAGAAAACACAAACACAACAATAACAAACAACCCTAACAATTGTCTTAAATATATGGTATTAAAACTATACACATGAGAGATTAAAGCATTAAAGAACCCCCACCCACCCCAATCCGACCGGCCCACCTGGAACATCACTTGGCCCACCTTTCATCTCATATCTGGAGCCGGGCCTGATTGAAAGCCTAAATTATTCCCATTTGTACACTGTTAATGTCACTCTATACTTTCATTTTCAATCATTAAAATTACACATACGCAAAGGTTTGATGAAAAAAAAATAGGAAACCAGTAACTGGATTCTGGAAACTGGAAATTTAGTAAATGGATCTTTGACTAACAACCTTTAACGTCAGTTGCTTTTCATACATGAGATCATTTTCAAAGAAAGGGGAAAGACAAAAGGGTCACTCACAACAGGAAAAGCTGAAATGAAAATTCTAATTTAATACACATCAGCAGTATAATTTTGCATGAATATATTAGCAATTCATTTTTAATTTAACAAAGGTAAATGATGGTTCCTCAACAGCACAGGGAACTCAACACCGACACCAAGACTATGTTAGTTTGGAGTGAGTTTTGTGAATGCACAGTAGTACTGTACAGTTTTATAATTGCCATATTTTAGTAACAGGCAACTTCTTGTCCTGAAAGTGGTGAATGA